>NC_057794.1:331783858-331816219 GCF_018294505.1 Triticum aestivum
CAGGTATCGCCTACTCTACTCTCTATACTGCTTGCACTAGAGTAGTGTAGCATGTTACTGCTTTCCGTTAGTCCTATCCTGATGCATAGCCTGTCCTTGCTACTACTATTGTTACCTTTACCTGCAATCCTAATGCTTAGTATAGGATGCTAGATTATCATCAGTGGCCCTACATTCTTGTCTGTCTGCCATGCTATACTATCGGGCCGTGATCACTTGGGAGGTGGTCACGAGTATATACTTATATATAGTATATGATACTTGTGGTGATTAAAGTCGGGTCGGCTCGTAGGAGTACCCGCGAGTGATTCTGATGTTCGGGGCTGAAGGGGCAGGTGGCTCCATCCCAGTAGAGGTGGGCCTGAGTTCCCGAAGGCCCCCGACGGTTACTTTATGGCGGAGCGACAGGGCAGGTTGAGACCACCTAGGAGAGAGGTGGGCCTGGCCCTGGCCGGCGTCCGTTGTTATTTCAGAATAACACGCTTAACAAGATCTCGGTATTTGATCTTAGTCTGGCTACTGGCCTATACGCACTAACCATCTACGCGGGGACAGTTATGGGCCCTCGACGTCGTGGTATCAGCCGAAGCCTTCATGACATCAGCGACTGAGCGGCGCGCGCTGGGTTGGACCGCGTAACGCAACTTCCTTTGTAATGGAGGTTGCTAGGTCTGCTCACCGGCCGCGTACGCAATGTGTAGGTGTGCAATGGGCGATGGGCCCAGACCCCTGCGCGATAGGATTTAGACCGGCGTGCTGACCTCTCTGTTGTGCCTAGGTAGGGCTGTGAAGTGTTGATCTACCGAGGCCGGGCATGACCCAGGAAAGTGTGTCCGGCCAAATGGGATCGAGTGTGTTGGGTTATGTGGTGCACCCCTGCAGGGAAGTTAATCTATTCGAATAGCCGTGATCTTCGGTAACAGGACGACTTGGAGTTGTACCTTGACCTTGTGACAACTAGAACTGGATACTTAATAAAACACACCTTTCCAAGTGCCAGATACAACCGGTGGTCGCTCTCTCACAGGGTGACGAGGGGAGGATCGTCGGGTTAGGATTATGCTATGCGATGTTACTTGGTGAACTTACCATCTACTCTCTTCTCCTGCTGCAAGATGGAGGTTACCAGAAGCATAGACTTCGATAGGACTAGCTATCCCCCTCTTATTCCGGCATTCTGTAGTTCAGTCCACATATGATACCCTTATTCCATTTGATACCAATGCATACATATGTAGTGTAGCTCCTTGCTTGCGAGTACTTTGGATGAGTACTCACGGTTGCTTTGCTCCCTCTTTTCCCTCCCTCTCTATACCCGATTGCTACGACCAGACGTTGGAGCCCAGGAGCCAGACGCCTCCGTCAACGACTACTACTACTACCCGGGAGGTGCCTAATACTACGTGCAGCCCACTGACGACGACTAGGAGTAGTTTAGGTGGATCCCAGGCAGGAGGCCTGCGCCTCTTTCGATCTGTATCCTAGTTTGTGCTAGCCTTCTTAAGGCAAACTTGTTTAACTTATGTCTGTACTCAGATATTGTTGCTTCCGCTGACTCGTCTATAATCGAGCTCTTGTATTCGAGCCCTCGAGGCCCCTGGCTTGTAATATGATGCTTGTATGACTTATTTTATTTGTAGAGTTGTGTTGTGATATCTTCCCATGAGTCCCTGATCTTGATCGTACACGTTTGTGTGTATGATTAGTGTACGATTGAATCGGGGGCATCACACAAGGTTGATCAAGTCTTGTTAACTAACTCATTCTGATAATCATGAAACCGGAGAAATTTCGAATAACACCAAGTTACCTCAACGGGGATATGCACATCCCCTATAATAAGTATATCATATTTCTTTTTGGCAGTAGGAAGAGGAAATTCAAAACCTCCAATTATAATCGATGGAATTTTTCCAATGGAGTTGATATTATGAACTTGAGGTTGTTTCCTCGGAAAGTGTACCATATGCTCGTTACCATTAACATGAAAAGTGACATTGCCTTTGTTGCAATCAATAATAGCCCCTGCAGTATCAAGAAAAGGTCTTCCAAGAATAATAGACATACTATCATCCTCGAGAATATCAAGTATAATAAAGTCCATTAAAATAGTAACGTTTGCAACCACAACAGGCAGATCCTCACAGATACCGACAGGTATAGCAGTTGATTTATCAACCATTTGCAAATATATTTCAGTAGGTGTCAGCTTATTCAAGTCAAGTCTATGATATAAAGAAAGAGGCATAACACTAACACCGGCTCCAAGATCACATAAAGCAGTTTTAATATAATTTCTTTTAATGGAGCAAGGTATTGTAGGTACTCTGGGATCTCCAAGTTTCTTTGGTATTCCACTCTTAAAAGTATAATTAGCAAGCATGGTGGAAATTTCAGCTTCCGGTATCTTTCTTTTATTAGTAATGATATCGTTCATATATTTAGCATAAAGATTTGTTTTGAGCACATCAGTTAATCGCATACGCAAAAACATAGGCCTAATCATTTCAGCAAAGCGCTCAAAATCCTCATCATCCTTTTTCTTGGATGGTTTTGGAGGAAAAGGCATGGGTTTCTGAACCCAAGGTTCCCTTTCTTTACCATGTTTCCTAGCAACAAAGTCTCTTTTATCATAGCGTTGATTCTTTGATTGTGGGTTATCAAGATCAACAGCAAGTTCAATTTCTACATCATTATCATTACTAGGTTGAGCATCATCATGAACATCATAATTAATATTTTCATTAGGTTCATGTTCATTACCAGATTGTGTTTCAGCATCAGACATAGATATATTATTTGGATTATCAGGTGGTTCAGCAATAGGTTCACTAGAAGTTTGCATAGTTCTATCATTTTTCTTCTTCTTCTTTTTAGAATAACTAGGAACATCAATATTATTTCTTTGAGAAACTTGCTCGATTCTCTTAGGGTGGCCTTTAGGATACAAAGGGTCCTGAGTCATTCTACCAGTTCTAGTAGCCACTCTAACAACATAATCGTTTTTCTTACTATTCACATCAAGCACTTCTTTTTTAGCCTTAAGTACTTGTTCTACTTGAGTGGTAACCATAGAAGCATGTTTGCTAACAAGTTTAAGTTCACCTTTAATATTAGCCATATAATCACCCAAGCGTCTAATCATATAAGATTTTTCTTTTAATTGTCTACCAAAATAAGCATTGAAGTCGTCTTGCTTAAACATAAAGTTATCAAACTCATCCAAGCACTGACTAGCAATTTTAGTAGGTGGGACTTCAGCTTTATCATATCTATAGAGAGAATTTACCTTTACTGCCTGTGTCGAGATATCGGGATCAGGAGGTTCTTCAGTAAATAAAGAATTGAGATCATATGTTTCTTCAACAGGCGGTATATTAAGACCATGTATTTCTTCAATAGGAGGTAAATTCTTAACATCTTCAGCTTTAATACCTTTTTCTTTCATAGATTTCTTTGCCTCTTGCATATCTTCGGGACTGAGGAATAGAACACCTCTCTTCTTCGGAGTTGGTTTAAGAATAGGCTCAGTAATTGGAGCAGGAGCTGGCTCAGGAGGTGCCCAATTATTTTCATTTGTCAACATATTATTCAATAGAATTTCAGCTTCATCCGGTGTTCTTTCCCTAAAAAGAGAACCAGCACAACTATCCAGGTAATCTCTGGAAGCATCGGTTAGTCCATTATAAAAGATATCAAGTATTTCAGGTTTCTTAAGAGGATGATCAGGCAAAGCATTAAGTAACTTCAGAAGCCTCCCCCAAGCTTGTGGGAGACTCTCTTCTTTAATTTGCATGAAGTTGTATATTTCCCTCAAAGCAGCTTGTTTCTTATGAGCAGGGAAATATTTAGCAGAGAAGTAATAAATCATATCCTGGGGACTACACACACAACTAGGATCAAGAGAATTAAACCATATGTTAGCATCACCCTTTAATGAGAACGAAAATATTTTGAGTATATAGAAGTAACACGATCTCTCATCATTAGTGAACAAGGCAGCTATATCATTTAACTTAGTAAGATGTGCCACAATAGTTTTAGATTCGTAGCCATAAAATGGATCAAATTCCACCAAAGTAATTATATCAGGATCAACAGAGAATTCATAATCCTTATCAGGAACACAGATAGGTGAAGTAGCAAAAGCAGGGTCGGGTTTCATTTTATCTCTAAGTGATTCTTTGTTCCATTTAACTAATAACCTCTTAAGCTCATATCTATCTTTGCAAGCTAAAATAGCGTCAGAAGATTCCATATCAAAAAGATAGCCCTGAGGAATAACAGGCATATTTTCATCATCACTTTCACCATCGTATTCAGATTCAATAATTTCTTTTTCTCTAACCCTAGCAATTTGTTCATCAAGAAATTCACCAAGGGGCACAGTAGTATCGGGCATAGAAGCAGTTTCGTCATAGGTATCATGCATAGCAGAAGTGGCATCATCAATAACATGCGACATATTAGAACGAATAGCAGAAGCAGGTGTAGGTGTCGCAAACTTACTCATAACAGAAGGTGAATCAAGTGCAGAGCTAGATGGCAGTTCCTTACCTCCCCTAGTAGTTGAGGTATAGATCTTGGTTTTTGGATCTCTCAAGTTCTTCATAGTGTCCAGCAGATATAAATCCCAAGTGACTCAAAGAATAGAGCTATGCTCCCCGGCAACGGCACCAAAAATTGGTCTTGATAACCCACAAGTATAGGGGATCGCAACAGCTTTCGAGGGTAGAGTATTCAACCCAAATTTATTGATTCGACACAAGGGCAGCCAAAGAATATTCTCAAGTATTAGCAGCTGAGTTGTCAATTCAACCACACCTGGAAACTTAGTATCTGCAGCAAAGTGTTTAGTAGCAAAGTAATATGATAGTGGTGGTAGCGGAAACAAAAGTAAAGACAACAAAAGTAACATTTTTGGTATTTTGTAGTGATTGCAACATTAGCAGCGGAAAAGTAAATAAGCGTAAACCAGTATATGGAAAACTCGTAGGCACCGGATCAGTGATGGATAATTATGCCGGATGCGGTTCATCATGTAACAGTCATAACATAGGGTGACACAGAACTAGCTCCAATTCATCAATATAATGTAGGCATGTATTTCGTATATAGTCATACGTGCTTATGGGAAAGAACTTGCATGACATCTTTTGTCCTACCCTCCCGTGGCAGCGGGGTCCTATTGGAAACTAAGGGATATTAAGGCCTCCTTTTAATATAGAACCGGAACAAAGCATTAGCACATAGTGAATACATGAACTCCTCGAACTATGGTCATCACCGGGAGTGGTCCCGATTATTGTCACTTCAGGGTTGCCAGATCATAACACATAGTATGTGACTATAGACTTGCAAGATAGGATCAAGAACTCACATATATTCTTGAAAACATAATAGGTTCAGATCTGAAATCATGGCACTCGGGCCCTAGTGACAAGCATTAAGCATAACAAAGTCATAGCAACATCAATCTCAGAACATAGTGGATACTAGGGATCAAACCCTAACACAACTAACTTGATTACATGATAAATCTCATCCAACCCATCACCGTCCAGCAAGCCTACGATGGAATTACTCACGCACGGTGGTGAGCATCATGAAATTGGTGATGGAGGATGGTTGATGATGACGACGGCGACGAATCCCCCTCTCCGGATCCTCGAACGGACTCCAGATCAGCCCTCCCAAGAGGTTTTAGGGCTTGGCGGCGGCTCTGTATTGTAAAACACGATGATTTCTTCTCCCTGATTTTTTCTCTCTGAAAGCAAATATATAGAGTTGGAGTTGGCGTCGGAGGGCATCTAGGGGGCCCACGAGGTAGGGGGCGCGCCCTAGGGGGGGGGGGCGCCCCCCCACCCTCATGGACAGGGTGTGGGCCCCCTGGTCTTCATCTTTGGCGAGGATTTTTTATTATTTTTTCTAAGATGTTCCGTGGAGTTTCAGGTCATTCCAAGAATATTTGTTTTCTGCAGATAAAACAACACCATGGCAATTCTGCTGAAAACAGCGTCAGTCCGGGTTAGTTCCATTCAAATCTTACAAGTTAGAGTCCAAAACAAGGGCAAAAGTGTTTGGAAAAGTAGATATGACGGAGACGTATCAGTACAAAAGGTTGCGACGGTGGATATAGGGTTTCATGGTGCTCCTGGATGTTTTTGGGGTATATGGGTATATATAGGAGGAAGAAGTACATCGGTGGAGCTGCGAGGGGCCCACAAGGGTGGGTGGCGCGCCTACCCCCTGGGCGCACCCTCCTGCCTCGTGGCCTCCTCGCTTCTTTCTTGACATCCACTCCAAGTCTCCTGGATCACGTTTGTTCCAAAAATAACTCTCCCGAAGGTTTCATTCCGTTTAGATTCCGTTTGATATTCATTTTCTGCGAAACACCGAAATAGGCAAAAAAAACAACAATTTGCACTGGGCCTTTGGTTAGTAGGTTAGTCCCAAATATAATATAAAAAGGTATATTAAATCCCATTAAACATCCAAAACAGATAATATAATAGCATTGAACAATTAAAAATTATAGATACGTTCGAGACGTATCAAGCATCCCAAGCTTAATTCCTACTCGTCCTCGAGTAGGTAAATTACAAAAACAGAATTTTTGATGTGGAATGCTACCTAGCATAATTCTCAACGTAATTTTGTTTATTGTGATATGAATGTTCAGATCCGAAAGATTCAAGACAAAAGTTTAATATTGACATAAAAATAATAATACTTCAAGCATACTAGCAAAGCAATCATGTCTTCTCAAAATAACATGGCCAAAGAAAGTTATCCCTACAACATCATATAGTCTGGCTATGCTCCATCTTCACCACACAAAATATTTAAATCATGCACAACTCCAATGACAAGCCAAGCAATTGTTTCATACTTTTGATGTTCTCAAACTTTTTTAATCTTCACGCATACATGAGCGTGAGCCATGGACATAGCACTATAGCTGGAATAGAATGGTGGTTGTGGAGAAGACAAAAAGGAGAAGATAGTCTCACATCAACTAGGCGTATCAACGGGCTATGGAGATGCCCATCAATACATATCAATGTGAGGGAGTAGGGATTTCCATGCAACAGATGCACTAGAGCTATAAGTGTGTGAAAGCTCAACAAAAGAACTAAGTGGGTGTGCATCCAACTTGCTTGCTCATGAAGACCTAGGGCATTTTGAGGAAACCCATCATTGGAATATACAAGCCAAGTTCTATAATGTCAAATCCCACTAGTATATGAAAGTGACAACATAGGACACTCTCTATCATGAAGATCATGGTGCTACTTTGAAGCACAAGTGTGGTAAAAGGATAGTAACAATCTCCCTTCTCTCTTTTTTTTCTTTTTCTCTCATTTTTTCTTTTTTTTTTGTCCGGAGTCTCATCCCGACTTGTGGGGGAATCATGGTCTCCATCATCCTTTCCTCACTTGGGACAATGCCCTAATAATGATGATCCTCAGACTTTTATTTACTTACAACTCAAAAAATTACAACTCGATACTTAGAACAAAATATGACTCTATGTGAATGCCTCCGGCGGTGTACCGGGATGTGCAATGACTCATGAGTGACATGTATGAAAGAATTATAAAGGTGTCTTTGCCACAAATACGATGTCAACTACATGATCATGCAAAGCAATATGACAATGATGAAGCGTGTCATAACAAACGGAACGATGGTAAGTTGCATGGCAATATATCTCGAAATGGCTATGGAAATGCCATAATAGGTAGGTAGGGTGGTTGTTTTGAGGAAGGTATATGGTGGGTTTATGGCACCGGCGAAAGTTGCGCGGTACTAGAGAGGCTAGCAATGGTGGAAGGGTGAGAGTGCGTATAATCCGTGGACTCAACATTAGTCATAAAGAACTCACATACTTATTGCAAAAATCTATTAGTTATCGAAACAAAGTACTACATGCATGCTCCTAGGGGGATAGATTGGTAGGAAAAGACCATCGCTCATCCCCGACCGCCACTCATAAGGAAGACAATCAATAAATAAATCATGCTCCGACTTCTTCACATAATGGTTCACCATATGTGCATGCTACGGGAATCACAAACTTTAGAACAATTATTTCTCAAATTCACAATTACTCAACTAGCATGACTCTAATATCACCATCTCCATATATCAAAACAATCAAGTATCAAACTTCTCATAGTATTCAATGCACTTTTTATGATAGTTTTTATTATACCCATCTTGGATGCCTATTATATTATGACTAATTTTATAGCTATCGTGGATCTAAGACTGACAGTAGAACGGGGGGTAGGTATGAGGAGGCAAGATCTTAGCTATGGAGAAGTTGTACACATGAGTTTTACGAGTTCAGGCCCTTCACGGAGGAAGTAACAGCCCTACGTCTTGGTGCCCGGAGGTAGTCGACTGGATTATGTATGTGTGTTTACAGGGGGGTGCGAACCCTTGTTCCAGTGGAGGGGGGTGGCTTATATAGAGTGTGCCCAGGCCCCAGCCAGCCCACGTTACAAGGGTTTTAAGGTACATCAAGAGGGGGGGCGTTACTGGTAACGCTAGCAATAAAGTGACTTAAATGTCTATTAAGTCTATGAAGTAAATGTCCGACCATTGCCGTGTAGAGTGTCTTTAGATCTTCTGTCTGTCAAGTGGTAGTTGTCGCGGTCGAGTGACTACAAGTCTTCCGAGTGGGATGCTTCGAGGTCGAGTGGATTATGCTATCCCTCGAACGCTTCTGGTTTTAGGGTGATGTCCTAGGGGAGGGTGTCTAGGTCAGGCCTATGACCCTACCCTAGGTACATAGCTTCATCATTAGCCCCCGAATGGTTCAGGGTTCAAGTGGAGAAGGAGTTGAGAACACCTTCAACTCAATTTCGCGCTTCGGAAGCGTCTTATTGGGGCCAAATGAGTAATCACGATGACTTCAACTTATTTTTAGTCGCCTTGATCCATTCTTGGTTTTGTCGAGTGAACTTTTACTGCTAAGCTTCGAGTGCTGATATGGGAAAAATCTTCCGTCTGACAGGTTGCTCTACTGCTCGCGGATCTTGTGGGATTCGAATTTTGGGAAGCGCGCAGGGCGGAGGAGGCTGCAGTAATCGGGCTGGATTAGCAGGGCCGCCTCTATCACCACGCCACCTTTTTGGCCACGTATCGCGCACGCAACTGTTGCGGGATTCGATAGGATTGCTTGGGCCCACTGGTCAGCCACTCGGAAGTGACCTCATATAAGGTGTCAGATCGGGGTTTTTTGCACAGTGTGTTCCCATTCTTCCTCTTTCTCCCCCATTTTCTCTGCCACATCCCCCTCTGCTCCTGGTGCCGCCGCTCCGTTCGAGCTCTGCCCACTGCAATGGGGAAGGAGAAGACGGTGGCCTTGGAATGTATGAAGAAGGCGACGGTGAAGGCGAAGGGGAAGAAGTCCAACCGAGGCGGATCTTCTTCGAGGTCCGGCCTGCCGCATGGCTGGATCCAGGGCGACTGGATTCGGTTGACGATATGTCAGGACAACATCGACGATCTGGTTGAGGGGGGACTGATTCCCCATGAATCGGCGCGGCTCCTGTAGGGCGAGACCGAACAACATCTGCAGGAGGGTGAGTGCGTTCTCCTCGCCACCCATGTTGACCGCGGATTTTCTTTGCCTCCCCATCCTTTTTTCCGAGACTTCTTGAACTTACTTGGAGCACAACTCCACCACTTTCCCCCCAACACCATCGTGTACCTCGCTTCCTTTGTGTCCATGTGCGAGAATTTCTTGGGTTGTAGACCACACCGGGGCCTCTTCAAGCACATTTTCACGTGTCGTTCTCAGTCGGTCAAGAAGTCCAACACAAGTGACGAGAGGACGCACGTGATCTAGATGTGTGGGGGTCTTGGGATTAAAATGAGAGGTAAAAGCACTTTCCCAGCCATGATCCTTCCTGAGTCAGTCTGAGGGTGGCAGTCAACCTGGTTCTATTGCAAAGACCAGCCGACTCCAGGTCAGTCGACCGGACTTCCCCCCTTCTCCATGGTTCGAGTCAAGAAGCCCTCTGCCTTGAAAGTGACCCCGAAAGAGAAAGCGAAGGTGAAGGTGCTGGTCAAGCGGGTGGTCCAACTCGTCCGTGATGGCGTAACCGACATGGATCTGTTGGAGGTCTTCCTTAAGCGACGCATTCAGCCGCATCAAGCTCATGACCATCCGATGTGGATGTATTCGGGCATTGAGGATTCCACTCGGATCCACCCAGAAGAGGTCCACAAGGATACGGTGGAGAAGTGGCTGAGGGGTATCACTAGCAACAAAGATAACCCCAGGGGATCTAGGAGAGTCCCTCCACTAGACAACTCGCGCCAACCAGACAAGGTCCAACTCTAAATTGCTGAGTGTTCTCTTGATTTATCATGTAACTGCTTGTTGTCGACCGACTGATTTTTGCTTCGCTTGTTGTCTTTTAGGCCCTTATTGAGATGTACTCGATGCCCAACGGGGAGTAGGAGCGGGATCCGGAGGGGGAGGCGAGCGGAGGCTAGAGCGGCGAGTGGAACTCTGATGAAGAGGAGGACGAGGAGAGCGACGACCCGAGTGATGAAGAAGAGGTCGACTCACCTCCCCGTAGGGAAAAGTGATCTCACAACCCAGCAAGCATCCGTGACAAAGCGACCGCGCCAACAGGGCAGTCGTCAAAGCACCCTCGGACGTTGTTGGGGATATTACTACTAGATGTAAACCGGCCTTATGTAGACGGGTTAACTCCTTGAAGATTAGAAGCCCATGAAGATGCAAGGATGATGGCGCTTTACGAAGGCCCAAGGCCCAAAGGCGGGTTAAAGCCTGTAAATGTAAACCGACCTAGTCATGTAACTTGTATTGTAAGATAGGAAGGATAGAGACTGAACCGAACACGTTTGTGATCCGGCTTTGGGACTCTGTAGCCCGGCGGGCGTCAACCTATGTATATAAAGGGACGACCCGACAACGGTTTATGGAGAGATAACAACTCGAGAGCCAGACAAAGCAGATTCGCTCCCTGGCCTTCGAAACCCTAGCAATACCAATCACAACTAGACATAGGCTTTTACCTTCCTTGAAGGGGCCGAACTAGTATAAAACTCCACGTGTCCCCTTGTCCGGTTTAACCCCTTTAAGCTAACCCGTAGCGATGGCTCCACGACTAAGTCCTTTCACAAGGACATCTGCCGTGACAAACCCACAACAGTTGGCGCCCACCGTGGGGCTATCGCACGATGGTTTTGAGTTCTTGAAGGGCAACTTTGATGGACTTAAGGGATACGCTGTGGGCCGGATGACAAAGAGTCGTCGCGGCAAGCTCTACATCAACAATGTAGGATGGGGTCCCGAGGCTGATTCAATTGAGTACAGATACCGGGTCCCCTTTGGTGGGATTCATGTCTTCATCGGCAAGATCGGCGAATCGGCCCCTGAGCCGGACATCTGCACCGACATCATTGAAATGGCTCGACGTGCAAGTTCTTCGCCGGCTCAGCCCGTGGCAAAGCATGTTTTCGTAGGTGTCATCCATGGAGCAAGATACGAGGACGGGCCGGTGTACGATGGAGAGACCGTGGTCTGTTCTGATGATGAGTCTTCTGGAGAGACCGAATCGCATTACCAGTTGCAGGACGGCCGAATTGATGGAGGATCCAAGGGCAACAATATTCCGGATTCCCCTGATCTGCCAAACCGGGCCGCCATCTTCATGGCCGGCACACAATCAGCGCCTCATTCATCGGCCGCCGTAGCAATACTCTTCGGTTCAACAATGGCCACACCGACAGGGGGCAGGAAGCTCTGCGCCGCCTGCAGCCCAAGTCCTGTCCGATTTGTTCAATGCTTTGGCAACGTTGATGGCCGCGGAGGTGGATGCAGCAGCCAGGGATCAGCACAATGCGGAGATTGCAAAGGCGAAAGATCAGATAGCTTAGGCTAAAGCGGACCTGGCGACAGAGAACGCTAGGATGGCTACAGAACGGGCTGAATTGGAAGCACAGGCCTACCGGATTAGGCTGGATCAGAATGCTTCAGAGGAAGTCTTGAGAAGAAGATACCGGTCGCGTCTCCCATCGGTTTATGCGCCGCAGAATCTCTTCAACACACCAGGAGCAGGAGCTGGTAACCAACCCATACTAAACCGGGCGGAGGCACCAGGAACAGGAGCGCCGGTTCAACCGTGCACGATGGACCCGCCTCGCCAGAACAACGTTGTGCCACAGTATGTACCAACACCTCCCAGGCATTATTCCAACCCGTTGTACAATATTGTGGCTGCCGCTTCACGCCTGGCAGCCCTCCCAACCGACAGCGAGTCACCAGTTGCGGTTGAAGCACGTCGGGCTAGGGATCTCCTTCAAACAGCGCTAAATCAACAACATGCATATTCACACAGTCGTGAAAGGATTCATTCCACTCCCCGTCCAAGCCGGAGCTATAGTAGACACGCTGAGGACGAACCGGCTGTGTCCAGCAGTGCGCATCGCTAAAATTCACCACGAGGAAACAACCCGGCAGGGGGAGGTGCTAATGCGCAGGACGTTGTGGACCATGGCCACACGCATCGGGAGGCCGAGTTAGCAGCTTGACACGGAGCACGACAACATACTCCAGTTCACCCTACCGCTTCAGTAGAGCCAGGTGTGGTGTTCAGTTCCTTAGGGGTGCCTGTCTCACCCCCGCTTTGCGTAATGTGAGACTGCCCAAGGACTTCAAGGGACCTCGCAATGTACCAAATTACACTGCCGATTTGCAACCAGAGGCGTGGGTGGAAAGCTATGAGATGGCAATGGAGATATTAGATGTGGATGAGGCAGTGTGTGCTAAATACTTCACCATGATGTTGGAAGGAACAACTTGTACTTGGTTGAAGAGCTTACCAACCAAGTCTGTCGGATCATGGACTGAATTGAAGCACCGTTTTATCCAGAAGTTCAAAGATACTTGTAAGCAGCCAATGTCAATCGTGCATCTGGCCGCTTGTGTCCAAGAGGAAGGGGAGTCCACGACCCATTGGGTCAAACGGGTCTCAGCGATTTTGCACTCATCAGATCGTATCAATGCAGACACCGCAGTGTTAACATTAGAGGGCAATTGCCATTTCCTGCCGCTCAAGCAGAAATTAGGAAGGCTCAAACGTCACTGCAATGGTATGTCAACGCTCATGGCCTCTTTGGTTAAGTACGCCGATTCAGATAATACCAAGGACCCGGATTCAGAGGAGGACAAACCGGGGAAAGGGAAAAAGAACGACATTGCCAAGGGTCAGCAGCATAATCCGGCAGGCCATGGGAACAGCGGTAAGCGCAAGGCCGACAACAGCTTGGACTTTGTTGCTAACACCAATGCTCAGGAGAATGGCCAGCGTCGTAAGGGCAAGCAGCCCCAGAGGGGTGGAGGTTCAGGCCCCAATTTGGAGCGCCTGTTAAATCAGCCCTGTCCAAAGCATGGATCAAAGGAGAAGGCATCATCGCATCTTTGGAAGGACTGTTATATCATGTGGGATTTCAAGAATTCCAATATGTTCCAGTATGATAATGGCCCGCCCGACGGTTAAGGAGGTGGTTTCCACGGGCCGGGTTACGGAGGTGGTGGTTCCGATTCAGGGTTTCAAGGCAACCAAACCGGACACATCAATCAAGGGCACCAAGGCAACCAGAGAGGCTACAACCATCAAGGGAATCAGCAGCAACAGCAGCAGTCGGGTTACCAGAGCAATCCCAAGCAGCTAAACAACGGGCAATATCATGTTTTCACTACTAGTTTGTGTAAGCGTGATCAGAAGCTTCACAAAAGGGCAGTATACTCTGTTGAACCGGCAGTGCCTCAGTATTTACGCTGGTATGAGCAACCCATTTTATGGAGTAGAGAGGATCACCCACCCCGGGTTGATAATCTGGGTCACTTGGCCCTGGTGGTAGCCCCACAAGTCGGGGGATACAAGTTTACTAAAGTGCTCATGGATGGCGGAAGCAGTATCAACATTCTGTATTATGACACATTCCACCGTATGGGGTTGACAGATAAGAATCTTAAACCGTCAAATACCGTTTTCATGGCGTGGTGCCTGGTAAGTCTGCATATCCTGTTGGCAAGATAGCCTTAGAGGTGGCTTTTGGAGATGATTATGATTCAAGGTCAGAAACATTGACGTTTGAGGTGGTAAAAATCAAAAGTCCGCACCACGCCTTGTTTGGGCGGCCGGCTTATGCTAAATTCATGGCAAGGCCGTGTTATGTTTATTTACAGCTTAAAATGCCAGGTCATAATGGGACTATCATAGTACATGGAAGCAGAAAGATCGCTTTGGAATGTGAGGAAGGTGATGCGGCTTATGCTGAGTCGGTTTGTGCCACAGAGGAGCTGAAATTCTATAAGGAGCAAGTTGATCCGGCAGACATGACTTCTTTGAAAAAGCCAACTACGGAACACGATCCGACATTGAATTTTAAATCAGCCACAGATACTAAGATGGCTGACTTTGTTCCTGGTGATTCATCCAAATAGTTCAGCATCAGCGCTAACCTGGATCCCAAATAGGAAAGTGCGCTCATCGAGTTCATCCATGAGAATCTGACATCTTTGCATGGAAACCTTCTAACATGCCAGGTGTACCGAGGGAACTCGCTGAGCACACACTCAACATTGATCCTAAGTTTAAACCGGTCCGACAGTTTCTCCGCTGCTTCCATGAAGAAAGGCGTAAGCCTATTAGTGAAGAGGTAGCCTGTCTGTTGGCCACAGGGTTTATTGTAGAGGTCTTTCATCCAGAGTGGTTGGCTAATCCGGTGCTGGTTCTTAAGAAAAACGACACTTGGCGTATGTGTGTGGATTACACAGATTTAAACAAAGCTTGCCCTGCAGACCCCTTTGCTCTCCCTCGCATTGATCAGATAATTGATGCGATGGCTGGTTGTGACCGTTTGTGTTTTCTGGATGCGTATTCTGGTTATCATCAGATCAAGATGACAGTTAAGGACCAGGAGAAGATAACTTTCATAACTCCCTTTGGAGCCTTCTGCTATGTTTCCATGCCTTTTGGACTCAAGAGTGCCTAGGCAACTTACCAGTGATCTGTTCAGAATTGCCTTCATAAGCAAATTGGGCGCAATGTTCATGCATATGTGGATGATATTGTGGTAAAGTCCAGAAAGGAGGAGACATTGATAGATGATTTGAGAGAAACCTTTGACAATCTCCGGGTTTACAAGATGATGCTCAATCCGGAGAAGTGTGTCTTTGGTGTCCCGGCAGGCAAGCTCTTGGGTTTTCTGGTGTCAAACAGAGGCATTGAGGCTAATCCAGAAAAGATTGCAGCAATTACATCCTTGGCTAAACCGGCGTGTATCAACGATGTTCAACGTCTGGCCAGCCAGATTACAGCCTTGAGCCAGTTTATCAGTCGCCTTGGAGAGAAAGCCATCCCTTTATATCAGATGCTCAAGAAAACAGATAACTTTGTTTGGAGCGAGGCAGCTGATAAAGCGTTCGAGGATCTGAAGAGGCAGCTAGCTGAATCGCCCATGCTTGCAGCGCCGATCGATAAAGAGCCGTTATTACTATATGTGGCTGCTAATGCCCGGGCTGTTAGTGTAGCTATTATGGTAGAGCACAAGGAGATTGGCAAGGAATATCCGGTTCAACGGTCGGTTTATTATATCAGCGAGGTGCTCATTGAGTCAAAGCAGAGGTATCTGCATTGGCAGAAGCTGGTGTATGGAGTGTTTATGGCAAGCCGGAAGCTTAAACATTATTTTCAGGGCCTTCCCATCGCAGTGGTCAGTTCAGCTCCTCCGGGCGATATCATTCAAAACAGAGAAGTAACTGGCCGGATTGCCAAGTGGGCTATTGAGCTTGGACCTCATGGGCTCAAATATATACCCCGCACAGCGATCAAATCCCAGGCACTCGTGGACTTCATCAATGATTGGACGGAGTTACAGGCACCTGAAGAGAAACCAGATAATACATATTGGACTATTCATTTTGATGGGTCCAGACAGTTGGAGGGCTCGGGGGCTGGAGTCATACTAACTTCCCCACGAGGTGACAAGTTTTGTTATGTCCTCCGTTTATTGTTCCCTTGTACTAACAATGCAGCTGAATATGAGGCTTTGCTCCACGGTCTTCGGATGGCTAAGGAGATGAATTTGAGCCGGGTTAAGTGCTTCGGCGATTCAGATCTAGTGGCTCAGCAGGTGTCTGGCACTTGGGATTCTAAGGACCCACTCATGGCTGCATATCGGCGAGAGGTGGATACAGTGGCTGGTCACTTTAAGGGTTATCAGGTGGACCGTATAGACCGGCGGAAGAATGAAGTGGAATACGCTTTAAGTCGTCTTGGTTCCCAGCGTAAACCGGTCCCGCCAAATGTCTTTCTTGATGTATTGCATAATCCGTCAGTCAAGGTGCCAACCGAAGAAGATTTGGCCATTCCTGATCCGGAGGCTCAATTGGTGGCAGCTTTGCATGCCATACCGGATTGGACAATCCCATATCTGGCGTACATGAACCGGGGCGAGTTACCAGGTGATGAAACGTTGGCTCGACAGATAATCTAGCGTTCCAAATCCATGACCATACTCAACGGGGAGTTACATCGCTATAGTGTTTCAGGAGCAATTCAGCGTTGTGTTTCTCCTCAAGAGGGTTGTGAGATTTTGCGAGAAATCCATGAAGGGGATTGCGGTCACCACGCTGGTTCAAAGTCTTTGGTTGCTAAAGCTTTTCGCCATGGTTTTTACTAGTTGACAGCGCATGCTGATGCAGAGGATTTAGTCAAGAGATGTGACGGTTGTCAAAAATTCGCTCGCCGTGCCCACATTCTGGCCCAAGAGTTGAGGATGATTCCAATAACTTGGTCGTTTGCGACTTGGGGGCTTGATATGGTTGGACCCTTCAAGTGATCCAAGGACAAAAAGACCCACCTGTTAGTAGCAGTTGATAAATTCACCAAATGGGTGGAAGCAGAGCCAGTCAGCAAGGGTGATGCAGCCACGGCGGTTCAATTCATCAAAAAGGTGATATTCCGGTTTGGTTTTCCACACAACATTATAACTGATAATGGTACTAACCTGTCAAAATGGGAGATGGAAGAATTTTGTCAACGTGAGCACATCCGGTTCGATCTAGCATCGGTGGCTCACCCCCAGTCTAATGGTCAAGCAGAGAGAGCAAATCAAGAAATTCTACGAGGTATCAAACCCAGGCTTATGGTTCCTTTAAAGCAGACACCGGGTTGTTGGGTGGAGGAGCTACCTTCTGTGTTATGGAGCATCAACACCACACCCAATAGGTCTACGGGTTACACACCTTTCTTCATGGTTTATGGAGCGGAGGCAGTTCTTCCTAGTGACATCCGTCACGACTCGCCCCGTGTGACAGCCTATGTTGAAGCTGATAATGAGAAGGCACGTCAAGATTCTCTGGACCTGCTGGATAAAGAGCGTGATCTTGCAGCAGCACGATCGGCGATTTATCAACAAGATCTCCGATGCTATCACAACCGCCAGGTTAAAACTAGAACCTTTCAAGAAGGCGATTTGGTGCTCCGGCTCATCTAGGATCAGACTGATATGCACAAGTTATCCCCACCTTGGGAAGGACCCTTTGTGGTCAGCAAAAATCTGCACAACGGGTCTTACTACCTCATTGATGTTCGAGATCACAAAGACTCACGTCAATCGGAGGAGGAGACCAAGCGGCCATGGAACATAGCTCTTCTTTGGCCTTACTATACTTAAAGCCATAGGCTCTTCATCTGTACATATTTATGACAGTGTATATATCATATAATAAACTGTAGCCTCCGTTATAAGCGGGGTATCTGTTCTTTTTACATCCTGTGTGTGCTTATACGAGTTAACTAACAAAGCGGAGTTTTTGTTAATCCGGTTTTAGCAGCTGCACGGATATAAAGAAAATCACTAGGGGGCTTGGTCATATTTGAACTACAGCTACACCTCTTGATCGGTTTTGAAACCACGAAGGGATATCACTAGGGGGCTTGGTTGTTATCACACATAGCTACACCTCTTGATAGGCATTTAGGCCACAAAGGAAAAATATATGGAGCCAAAGAGAGTGTTGCACAAAGCACAGACTCAAACATGGGCACACACTAAGCATAGCTCACAAAGTTACTTGGGGGCTCTTTTTTGCATATCAACAAAGATTTTGAAAAGACCCTTGTAATTGGCTATCAAGCCACGACTTGGAAGCCTGGTGTATTCACCTAAAAACCCGGGTTAACCTGCCTTCATCAAGTAAGCCACTCCTGTCCAGGTAATCCTGGTATGACCCATCGAACGTTTGACATGTCAATCTTTTATAGACCCTGAACTTGTCAAAGTTAAAATGATGATTAGTTAATTGGAGGCCCATCTTAAAAGGCTTTGTTAAATGGTTTAACTCAGAGGCCTGGCAGCCCATGAAAAGCCTCGATTTGGAGCCTGGCAGCTCGTAAAAAGCCTTGCATATTCTTCTTTTTGAGTTCTATTTGTTGAAAGTTCATAAGTATCTTTTGATAATCCGACTTCCTTGGCCCGATTTGCTTTTCAACTACAAGTTGTCGTCACATGATCAGTTATAAACCTGTGTTTATTGACCCGGTCTGGTTTGACTAAATCACCAGTATTATAAAGAAAACCCGGTAGTTATCCCGATCCGGTTTAATATATAGACTGGCATTACAAAGATGGGGTTATCAACGTTCTGGATTGGTATTAACACCTTTGTCGTATACACCATTGGCCAACCAATGAGGTATGTTATGCATATTGCTTTTTGTACAAACACTTCGGTTATTTCATTTATGTATTGTACACTTCCTGGACATTATGACCCGTCTAGTGGTAAACCGCTAGGTACTTTTAAGTTGTTGTACCCAGGAACACAATTCATCATGGGTTATGCATAAATATATCCCAAAAGGGGGCACAAGTTGTCATGAGGCATTACAAAACATGCTCGATGGCATGGCAAATAACAGAGTTTTTACAAGAAGTTTTCAAAGCGGCTCCAATGGCATAATTGTTTTTCACAAGATCGGCACACATTGGCCAGTAAACCGGCGACTGGTTTAGGACGTTTTGTCTGGACGGTTTGATGGTTGAGGGCCAGTTGGTGTGGGAACTTCTTCATCCCTCCCCAGACGCTGGAAATCAACCGTCGACCAATCGATTCCAGTTAAAGCTTGAAATACTGCTTCCTCATGGATAAGATTGGAGGGGTTAATATTAGGAGCATAAGTGTGCTTACAAATCGGAGGCACAAGTTCTTCAACTTCATGGATGTCGGCCGACTGTCTTTTCCCTTCAGCGTCGTAAATCGGTTGAAAATGGGACAAGTCTGTATCATCGGCCAGTTTGCTGGCTACTGGCCTCATCTGTTTGGTCAGCCGCCGGAGGTCATCATTATCAAAGTTTGAACCGTCTTCCTTCACACCGGGGTATCCTTTAATGATATCATCTGCTTCAAGGTCTGGAATCCAGGCTTTGGCTTGAATAAGTGCGGTTAAAGCTCCGGACCTGGCAGCTGCCCTCTTCAATTCGGCAATACGGGCCGGTAACATGGCCAACTTCTCAAGTGTTTCTTTAATCAAAGTTGGGGCCGGTTTGTTGTAAGCTGCCGTGCAAATAGCCCGCTGAGACCCAGAGTACAGTTGTTCAACCAATGTATATGCCGCTTTGAGCTTCATCCGCATGTCTGTACCAAGATGAGCGATCCGAGTGCCTACCAAAGATTTTTATCAACATTCTGGTCAGTGATAAGGTTCATCGACTTGCGCAAAACACATAAGCAGACACTTACCAAAGATAGCAGAAGTCATAGCATTGATTTGGCGTTTCAAACCAGCTAGTTCATCTACAGCTGGTTTCAGGGCTGCCTCGGCGTCTTCAGCTCTTTTGGTTAACCCGGACTTTTTGGATTCCCAGTTAGCACAATCTTTGGTGAAAGTTTCCTTTAGCTTTTCCATTACGGCCAGGGCTTGGGTCAGCTCCTATTTGGCTTTTGCAGCCTCTGCTTGTTGTGACTTTACATTCCCTTGCAAATCAGAGTTTAGGGCATCTTTGCTTCTCAGTTCAGCCTGCAACGTTGAAGGTTTATTAAGCAACAGGTTATATATGTTCTAAGTACAAAGTGTATAACAAGTTATGCACTTCATACTTGGGGGCTAATGCCTATTTGCTCTAAAGTGCTACATTTTATACAAGTCTCTAGAACAATGCAAGCATTATCCTTGACACTTGGGGGCTAATGTGCGTCTGTTCTAAAACGGATATATGGATTAAAATCCAGATTGACTTGCCAAGTTAAACCGGCCTTTGGGGGCTATGCTGCAGAAAGTTATTTAATTGTTAAAAGATGAGTCTTGTCTCTTCTTAGAGACCTGCCATTGTGAGGATCAATGATAAGAAACTTGAACTGTTACAAAGACCCGGTTTATGATTAACATCATAAAACGACCCTTGGGGGCTACTTGGGATAGTGTTTTGGCTATAAATCAATAAACAAAGGGAGAGGAATTTGCCTCATATCGCTCTTTCATCAAGTTCACCAAACCGGCCTCATAGTCCCGGTTTGAGTGCAGACAGTTCAAAAAGCCAGAGTGAAGCTCTTCAGCGTTAAGATGAGCATAGCTTGATAAATCGCTGCTCCATTTGCCTTTTTCCCTAGCAGCTTGCTCTTCTTTGGCACTATGTTGAGCCAAGATAACGGGATGGCCAGGAGAGCTATGGCCCATTCCAGTAATGATAACATCGTCTCCTTGACCTTCAGTATGTTTGGCTGGTGACAATGGAGTATCAGCATTTCTCACCGGACTAGCCCGTTTTGGCTCTGCCGGTTCAACGTCAGGTGCTGCAGGTTCAGCGTCAGCTGGTTCATTGGTATTTTGGCCTTGAAGGGGCGGTTCGCGAGAGGCGGCTTCAGGATGAAGGCCCTCCGGTTCACAAGTTTGTTCCGGTTCACCTCTGAGTTCTTCAAAAGTGGTCGAGTCTTCAGGCAGATTGGTGACCCGAGCTTTCTTGCTGGGTCTGGCTTTGGCCCTGCAAAGAAAAATATAAAAGGATTAATATCTTATTCAAGTTCTATGATGCATTGAAGGAAAAGGTGTTACAACTTACCCGACCACAGTTTTCAGAGGAGGGAGTTGAGTTGCTGTCGACTTGCCAGATGATGAGGGAGGTGTCACCTGATAATTTGAATTGGACGGATTAAGAGGTTGTCTGAAATAACCTGCCTTGGGGTAAGAATGGTCAGAAGTAGGAGAGACCTCAGACCGGTGCTTCTGAACCGGAGTATCAGGTAAACCGGCTGAAGTGACCTGTTGGCCACTGTGTCGGGTTGTCCGGCATGCTTCATGTTGTTGAGTCTTCAAAGTAAATGTTGGATCCAAGTGAGCAAGAGGATGAGAAAAGCTTACTTTCCGGACTGCTTGGCGGTTTTTTTGTGTTGGCATAGAGTCTGAACCGGAGGAAAGGGTAATTACCTCTACATCATCAGCTTGACTGCCTTCTACGTCCTCCTGAGGAATATCATTGTTAATGAGATGCATGAAAATAGAGCCAAGTGAGTCAAATTCTACCTCAACTTCTGGATCATCAGTGTCATCATCAAGCTCCATGTTGATCCGGTCAGCCGTTTTCCGTTTTGACGTCCGTTTGACGGCTTTAGTTTTGGGGCGAGATGGTTTGACCGCTTTGTTCCCAGTTGGTTTTACCGCTTTTTCTATGGTTTTCCGTTTCTAGAAGGGGTCATCACCCTATACATACATACACAGAAGAAGGATTACAGGTTGCACAAGCTAAAAATATTAGAGATGAAAAGGAAGTATAATGCTTACAGCAGGCGGTTTGTTCTTGGCATAGAAGGGACTCAAACCGGTTTGACTACAGACCAGTTCCGATTCATTCAGAAACTTCTTTACACCTTCAGTGACTTCTTCCTCAGATAGTTGAAGGTTGCAATGGCGTTGAGGGTCGTCAACTTCACTGGTATACTCACACATTAAACCGGGACACCAGCTTAGAGGCAAGATGCTCCAAGATATCCAACAACGCACGAAATCCACACCAGTTAAACCATTGGCCATGAAGGCCCGGATGGCGAGTTGAGGGGCATATTTCGCCCTTTCGGCAGAATTTAAGCGTTGCAGCATCGGATGGGTGTTGGAAAGTTGGTGATCACAAAAGCCTGAAAGGGGATTTTCATCTTCAGGTGAAGTGTCTCTACAATAAAACCAAGTTTGGTTCCATTCCTTTGGGTGGCTGTGATGTTTGGCATGAGGAAACTCAACTTCTTTCCGCTTTTGAATCGAGACACCACCAAGTTCAGTGTTTGGGCCATTTACAAACTCTGTGCGCCGGTTTAAGTGAAAGAAGTCCCGGAACAATTCCGTAGTTGGTTCTTCCTGTAAGTATGCTTCACAGAAGACCTAGAAGTTGCATAGGTTGGATACTGAATTGGGCCCAATGTCTTGGGGATGGAGTTGGAAATTGGCAAGCACATCCCGGTAAAACTTTGACCCTGGCGGTTTGAAGCCACGGCTTATGTGGTCAACAAAGACCACCACCTCACCCTGCCTTGGGTCGGAGGATTTTCTGTTCCTGGAACTCGCCATTTAATTTCAGTTTTCTTAGGCAAGGAGCCGATGCTGACCATCTCATTCAACTGAGTTTCAGTGACCCGGGAACGAGCCCAGTTGCAAGCAGTGAATTGTTTGGCCATAGCGAAACAAACAAGCTGAAAATAAAAGGCCGATTTATAAATCACTCATGATGATATACAAGATACAATGGAGTAAGAAACGTACTGATATGCGAAATGGCATAAACCAGAGACCAATGCAATAAGGGATAAAAGGTAATACCAGGACAAGAGTACTCAGACACTGTTAAACCGGAGTATAACTATGAAGGTAAAAGGCTCCTCCGGTTTATCAGAGGGCTAATGGTACATATTGCTTATACAAAGTTAAACCGCCTATGTTGGCGTGAGGAGAAACAAATTTCACAGAGACATATGAAAATTTCGGATCTAAGGTAAGACAGAAAAGCAAAAATATTTTGACCTAAAAATGGTAAGAGCCGAAACAGTTTATGAAGGACTACATCAGCTTTTGCGCATAAGGATTTATGGTGGTAACAGAAGATTAGCCACGGCAAGGGATACGATAAGTGCAAAGCATTCATCTACAGGCCAAGGAAGAACAGCACCAAAAGCTCCGATGAACTTCAAGAACCGCGAAGAGAAGGGAAACCCTAGTGGATCTACAAAGGAAGGGGGGAAGGACTTACTGCGGCTGCGGAAGCAGCGAAGGTGTGCTGCGGAACTCTGGTGTGAACAGGTCGATGCAGCGGCCGACGGTGAAGCAGAGGCGAGGCTTGATGATGACGGCGGCGCTCAGGTGCGGAGACGTCACGAGGAAGAAGAAGGGATGAAAGGATAGCAGAAAGAAAAGAAAGGGGTCCTCTGCCCCTATTTATAAGGCGAAGCGATAAAACGGCAAGTGCGGGAATCGAGAAGCCCAAAAATGGATAAATTAATAAAGGTGTCGCCTTGGTGACTGAATACACATTAAATGAAGGTAATCTTCGACATCAACGGATAGATGACGTCAGGGCAGTTTATCATAATCTGGAAGTATGACATCACGGTGGTTTACAAGATCAAGGTGAGGATATGAGGGAAGAATTTTTCTAAGTGTAGAAGATTGACATGAACAAGTTCAAACCAATCTGGGGCCTAATGTTGGGGATATTACTACTGGATGTAAACCGGCCTTATGTAGCCGAGTTAACTCCTTGAAGATTAGAAGCCCATGAAGATGCAACGATGATGGCGCTTTACGAAGGCCCAAGGCCCAAAGGTGGGTTAAAGCCTGTAAATGTAAACCGACCTAGTCATGTAACTTGTATTGTAAGATAGGAAGGATAGAGACCGAACCGGACACGTTTATGATCCGGCTTCAGGACTCTGTAGCTCGGCGGGTGTCAACCTATGTATATAAAGGGATGACCCGGCAGCGGTTTAGGGAGAGACAACAACTCGAGAGCTAGACAAAGCGGATTCGCTCCCTGGCCTTCGAAACCCTAGAAATACCAATCACAACTAGACGTAGGCTTTTACCTTCCTTTAAGCTAACCCGTAGCGATGGCTCCATGACTAAGTCCTTTCACAAGTACATCTGCCGTGACAAACCCACGACAGACGTCTTCTCCAGTGCCGACTAAGAAGGCACCGAAGGAACCGAAAGCTGCACCATCTCCAGCGCCGACTGATAAGGCGCCGAAACAACCGAAAGCTGCGTTGTCAAAACCGCAGAAGGCCTTGCCCAAGATGAAAGTGGTCATTCCTACTGTTTCTAGGTAATAGTCGGACCTGATTTCTTGGTTTTGTACGAATCGAGTTTTGCTCGACCCACCGTGATAGACATGACCGTATGAATCTTGAAATTTGCAGTGCTGCTACCTCCGGGACTTCCACCCACAAGTACGAAGATGAAGAAATGGAAGATGCAATCACTTCCAACCCGGGTAAAACTCTCGTAATCCTGTCTTCAGCAACTCGGTCGATTAAATTCTGACGATTAATCTAGGGTCGACTGATCTTTTTGCAGCTCCTCCCAATGTCATTGAGCTTCCAGATGACGACGAGGATGTGCCGTTGAGGCCCAGGAAGAACAAGAAGGCATTAGCTGGCAAGACATCCCAATCGGTGCTGGCAGCAGAGCCAGCGATTCAACAGCCTGAAGATGTGACTCGGGCTTCTGTTACTTTCGCTGATCCAATATCGAGTGGACGCCCCACTTTGTCGACTGTACGAGTGCTTGCTTCAACCGTCCAACTTCATGCCTTGGAACTTCAAGCTGCTACATCTGCACCGTCAGTCCCATTCTTCACCACTCATCACGTTCCAAAAAGCTAGGCGGACGCTGATGGGGTTATGTACCTAGGGTAGGGTCACGGACCTGTCCCAAGTAACTTACCCTAGGACATCCCTAGAAGACGTCGCCTTCCAGTCGACCAACGAGAACTCACTCGACCAACGAGGACACACTCGACTGGCCTGAAGGACTCGACCACGAAGACTCACTCGACCACCAGGAGGTCAAGAGGCACTCTGCACCGCAACGGTCTGTAATTAAGTAGACTTTATGATAGTAAAGGCACTTTATGTGGGGCGTTACCAGTAACGCCCCAGACTTAACTCACCTTAAACCCTCTCCTACGTGGGCTGGCTGGGGTCCTGGCGCACTCTATATAAGCCACCCCCCTCCACAGGCAGAAGGGTTCGGCACCTTGTAATCCATACATCCATAATCCACTCGACCGCCTCCGGGCTCCGAGACGTAGGGCTGTTACTTCTTCCGAGAAGGGCCTGAACTCGTACATCCTTTGTGCTTACAACCTCTCCATAGCTAGGACCTTGCCTCTCCATACCTACCCCCCACTCTACTGTCAGGCTTAGAACCACGACAGCTGGCGCCCACCGTGGGGCAGGTGTTTTAGCGATTTTGTGGAGAAGTTGCGATTCTTCCGATTATTTTCATCATGGTGTCTGCTGGAGTTTTGATCGAGGGTCAAGAGATCCGTCTCGGCACTCTCACCTTCATCGCTGACGACTCCGCATGGCTCCAAGAGGCTCCACTCGACGTAGATGCGCTCCCCGTCCGCGGTGCGACGCATTTTCGCGCATGTGTCCGCGGCGTTCTGCTGCGGCAACCATCGACCCAGTATCGGTCGGCTCCTCCGTCTTCCACCCTCCCAGTCTCCCGCCAGCGCAAGCGCTCAGGCCGGTCGAGGCTTCAACGATGGGTGAGTCACGCGGTGGCTCGCCAGTCGACCACTACACAAGTTGCGGCAATCGAGCCCAACGAATCTCTCTACAGCTTGTTCGATCAGTCGACTGGCTCCGGAGAGACTGCATCCGAGTGCGGAAGCAGTGATCCAGCGGCGGAAATCTTGATGGTCGACGGGCCCCACAGCCCTCCTGGCTTCGCCCGCGGTGGTGGAGCAGGCGACGGCAGCGACCCTGCACGAGGCTACGAAGAGTACCAGCCCGAGCCACTCGACTCTCTGCAAAGAGAAGAGCTTCGCCGCAGGAACGAGGATCCCCTGCGTATTCCCATCGCAGGAGAAACCCCCGAGGCTCGTGCCTTGGAGGAGGCGCGTCTGGCCAATTTGGCCGAGCGCACTCGACTGGAGAACCTTCAGCGAGCACTCGACGAGCGCGCGCGGCAGCGAGTTCCCGACACCAGTCGACGTCAACTCTTCCCGCCGACTCAGGTATATCGAACCCCAATTCAGAATTTAGCAGCTGCGACCCGTATAGCAGAGTCCATTCAGCCTTCGCAGTCAGAAGCTGGCAGAGGTTTGCTGCAGATCAGGGATCTGCTCCGGGCAGCAGGAGATCAGAATTCAGCCGTGTCTCAGTCGCGCAACAGAATTCACAGTCGATCTGTCACTGTGAATACGGTTCAGTCGGCTCACAGCCCCAGATCGCCTCCGCGGCGCGAAGGGCGTGAGAATCGACGAGATCAATATGGCGACAGACTCGACCGAGACGATAGGCATCGAGTGCCCTATTCCCCTCCGAGGGGTGGGTCTTACGCTTCTCGGCAGCCAGATGATAGGCGTCAATACAGTACAGGGCGTAGGGTTCCAGTTGACCCCAGAGAGCCAGGCTTCGACGTGCGATCCATTATCGTGCAAGGATTGGTCGACCGGAACAGAGCCCATCGAGGTGCACTCGACAGAGATGTGCCCACGAGCAGTCGAGTACATGTTTCTGGTCCTGAATGTTTCAGCAGAGCTATCAGAGCCGCTGTTATCCCCCCCAATTTCAGGTTGGCAACAGGAGTCAGCAAGTTCACCGGTGAGTCTAAGCCTGAAACTTGGCTTGAAGACTACCGAGTGGCAGTTCAGATTGGTGGTGGGAACGACGAGGTGGCCATGAAGCATTTGCCCCTCATGTTGGAAGGTTCTGCCAGGGCATGGTTGACTCAATTGCCTCCTAGCAGTATTTACACTTGGGAAGATCTGTCCCGAGTGTTCGTCAGAACGTTCGAAGGGACTTGCAAGCGACCAGCGGGATTGACAGAGTTGCAAGTCTGCGTGCAGAAAACCAATGAGACTCTCAGAGAGTATATTCAGAGGTGGATCACTTTGCACCACACTGTGGAAAACGTCTCTGACCATCAGGCAGTATGCGCCTTCAAAGATGGTGTCAAGAACAGAGAACTGAGCTTGAAATTTGGTCGAACCGGTTACATGACCTTGAGTCGGATGATGGAGATTGCTACCAAGTACGCCAACGGCGAAGAAGAAGACCGACTCCGAAGCGGCAAGCACAAGCCGAGTCAGTCGGAAAAAGGAAATTCCAGTCGGAAACAGAAGCGGAAGGCTGAACCGGCAGCTCCTGGAGAGGCTCTGGCCGTGACTCAAGGAAAGTTTAAGGGGAAACCAAAAGGATCCTGGAACCCCAAGAAGGTGAAGGATAAAGAAGGGAACGACGTGATGGATATGCCGTGTCATATTCACACAAAGAAAGATGAAGAGGGGAATATCATTTACCCAAAACACACCACTCGCCAATGTCGACTCCTGATCCAGCAGTTTCAGGGAAAACAGTCTAAGGACAAGGAGAAGGAGTCGGACAAAGCCGAAGACAAAGAGGACAGTGAGGGAGGATATCCGCATATCAACTCCACTCTGATGATCTTCGCAGATGTGGAAAGCAGAAGTCGACTGAAAGTGATTAACCGAGAGGTTAACATGGTTGCCCCAGCAAAGGCAAATTATCTAAAGTGGTCTCAGACACCCATCACATTCGACCAATCTGATCACCCGACTCATATTGCCACCCCTGGGAGGCAAGCTTTGGTGGTCGATCCAGTTGTCGAAGGCACTCGACTGACAAAGGTGCTGATGGACGGTGGAAGTGGCCTGAATCTGTTATATGCAGACACGTTGAAAGGTATGGGCATTCCGATGTCCCGACTGAGCACTAGTAACATGAGCTTCCATGGAGTTATACCCGGGAAGAAGGCCGAGTCACTCAGCCAAATAACTTTGGACGTAGTGTTTGGCGATTCAAAGCATTTTCGCAAAGAAAAGTTGACGTTTGAGGTCGTGGATTTTCAAAGTGCATATCATGCCATTTTGGGGAGGCCAGCCTATGCACGGTTCATGGCTCGACCATGTTACGTGTACCTCAAATTGAAGATGCCCGGTCCCAAAGGTGTGATCACTGTCACCGGAGATAGGAAAAAGGCAGAGGAGTGCTTTCAGAAGGGCTCCAAAATTGCCGATTCCCAAGTGACAGCGGTCGAGTTCGAAGAATACAAGCAAAACGCAGATCCGAGTGACTTGCTGCGGTCCAAGAAGCCCGCCACAGAATCTGCATTCCAGTCGTCCGGTGAGACGAAGCCTGTTCACATTCACCCGACCGACCCTGAAGCAGCCCCGACCCGCATCTCCACAACACTCGACCCAAAATAGGAAGAAGCGCTCATCCAGTTCCTCCGTGAGAACTGGGACATTTTTGCATGGAAGCCCGCTGACATGCCAGGTGTTCCCAGGGGACTGGCTGAGCATCGCCTAAGAGTCGACAAGTCTGCAAAGCCAGTCAAAGAACATCTTCGGCGGTCCGCCGTCCAGAAGAGAAAGGCCATTGGTGAAGAAGTGGCTCGACTGTTGGCGGCAGGATTTATCCGAGAGATATTCCACTCCGAGTGGCTCGCTAATGTCGTCATGGTTCCTAAGAAGGACAAGTCGCTCCGAATGTGCATTGATTTCAAGCACATCAACCGGGCCTGCCCGAAAGATCACTTTCCTCTCCCTCGCATAGATCAAATTGTTGACTCGACCGCGGGATGCGAGAGGTTGTCTTTTTTAGATGCTTACTCCGGGTACCACCAGATCCGTCTGTATGGGCCCGATGAAGTAAAAACAGCTTTCATCACTCCATTCGGGTGCTTCTGCTATATCACCATGCCATTCGGCCTCAAGAATGCCGGAGCCACATTTACGCGAATGATCCAGAAGTGTCTACTCACTCAAATCAGTCGGAATGTGGAAGCTTATATGGATGATATTGTTGTCAAGTCACGAAAAGGTTCCGACCTGCTCGCTGACCTCGCCGAAACATTTGCCAACCTCAGAAGGTATGATATCAAGCTCAATCCATCAAAGTGCACATTTGGAGTTCCTGGTGGCAAGTTACTCGGTTTTCTCGTTTCCGAACGGGGAATCGACGCCAACCCAGAAAAGATTGGCACTATTCTCCGAATGAAACGCCCTGTGCGAGTGCACGATGTCCAGAAGCTTACTGGATGCTTGGCCGCATTAAGTCGATTCATCTCACGACTCGGTGAAAAGGCATTGCCTCTTTACCGACTGATGAAGAAGGCTGACAAGTTCGAGTGGACTCCGGAAGCTGATGCAGCGTTTGCCGAGCTAAAAGCTCTGCTCTCCACCCAGCCGGTGCTTGCTGCTCCAATCAGCAAAGAGCCTCTGTTGCTCTACATCGCAGCCACAGGACAAGTCGTCAGTACTGTGCTAACGGTCGAGCGGGAAGAAGAAGGAAAAGCTCTCAAAGTTCAGCGCCCAGTGTATTATTTGTCTGAAGTCTTGACTCCATCCAAGCAGAGATATCCTCATTATCAGAAGCTTGTGTATGAAATATACATGACCACAAAGAAGGTTGCTCATTATTTCTCTGACCATTCAATCACAGTCGTCAGCGACGCTCCACTATCAGAGATTTTGCATAACAGAGATGCAACTGGTCGAGTGGCCAAATGGGCGATTGAACTTCTTCCCCTTGATATCAAGTTTGAGGCAAAGAAAGCCATTAAGTCCCAGGCAATCGCAGATTTCCTCGCCGAGTGGATCGAACAACAGCAGCCGACTGAAGTTCACTCGGAGCATTGGACCATGTTTTTCGATGGTTCTAAGATGTTGAATGGTTCCGGTACTGGGGTTGTCCTGGTTTCCCCCAGAGGAGATAAGCTCAGATATGTGCTCCAGATTCACTTTGATTCCTCCAACAATGAGGCAGAATATGAGGCCCTCCTGTATGGGTTGCGCATGGCCATTTCACTCGGCGTCCGTCGCCTAATGGTCTACGGCGACTCAGATTTAGTGGTCAATCAGGTGATGAAAGAGTGGGACGTGAGAAGCCCAGCCATGACTGGATACTGCAGTGCAGTGAGGAAGCTGGAGAAAAAGTTCGAGGGGTTGGAGCTCCATCATATACCCCGACTGAAAAATCAAGCAGCTGATGACCTAGCAAAGATAGGTTCCAAGAGAGAAGCCATTCCGAGTGGTGTGTTCTTGGAGCATATACATACTCCGTCAGTCAAAGAAGATCCTTTCACCGAAGAAACTCCGCAGCCCAAGAGTGCCACAGATCCGACTGAAGTTGAAGTCCCAGCGGTGGTCGATTTGATCATGGAGGTTTTGGTAGTCATTCCCGACTGGACGATTCCGTATGTCGCATATATCTTGAGGAAAGAGCTTCCGGAGGATGAGGAAGAGGCTCGACAGATCGTCCGTAGATCTAAGGCCTTTACCGTCATCAAAGGACAATTATACAGAGAGAGCACGACTGGAGTCGGTCAGAAGTGCATAACACCAGAAGAAGGTCGACTCATCCTCAATGATATTCACTCGGGGACCTGTGGTCATCATGCGTCCTCCCGGACCATCGTGGCCAAAGCATACCGAGCCGGATTTTACTGGCCCAAGGCGAATGAGATGGCAAAGGAGATAGTGGATAAGTGCGAGGGATGTCAGTTCTACTCGAATATGTCGCACAAGCCTGTGTCAGCTTTGAAGACCATCCCACTCGTCTGGCCTTTTGCAGTTTGGGGGCTGGACATGATCGGTCCTTTGAGAACAGGACGAAGTGGCTTCACGCATGTACTGGTGGCAGTCGACAAGTTCACCAAGTGGATCGAAGCTAAACCAATCAAGAGCCTCGACACCGGTACTGCTGTTAGCTTCGTCAGGGAACTAATATTCAGATATGGAATCCCGCACAACATCATTACGGACAATGGGTCGAACTTTGACTCAGAGGAATTCAGAACCTTCTGCAACTCCCAGGGCACACGGGTCGACTACGCATCAGTCGCCCATCCGCAGTCGAATGGACAAGCAGAGCGAGCTAATGGACTGATTCTCAAGGGACTGAAGCCGCGACTGATGCGTGATCTCAAACACGCAGCTGGAGCTTGGGTCGACGAACTTCCATCTGTACTCTGGGGACTGCGGACCACGCCCAATCGGTCGACCAGAAGAACTCCATTCTTCTTGGTCTATGGAGCCGAAGCAGTCTTGCCGAGTGATCTTCTCCACAATGCTCCTCGAGTCGAAATCTACAACGAAGCAGAAGCTGAACAAGCGCGGCAGGACGCAGTCGACCTTTTAGAGGAAGAAAGGGAGATGGCTCTGATCCGGTCGACCATCTACCAACAAGATCTGCGCCGTTTCCACGCCCGAAATGTGAGAGGTCGAGCCTTCCAGGAAGGGGATTTGGTTCTCCGAGTGGATCAGCACAAACCACACAAGCTTGCTCCTTCTTGGGAAGGCCCCTTCATCGTCACCAAGGTTCTCCACAACGGGGCGTACCGTCTTTACAACGTCGAGCATAATATCGACGAGCCCCGAGCTTGGAACGCGGAGCTACTCCGCCCATTTTACACTTAAGTTTTATCACTCGGATGAGTTGCAATAAAATACTTTTGTAGTCCATGGGTTTAGAAATAATTGTGTCATCACTTTTTATTTTTTGCCCACATAAAAACTCCCCCTCAGTGGGTGACTTAGCCGCGAATCCGTTTCGCCTAAGTTTGTAAAAATCCTACCGAGTGGTGAGCCAGACTCCCACTCGGAGGCTTAGCTGCGAATCCGTTTCGCCTAAGTTATCAAAATCCTACCGAGTGGTAAGCCAGCCTTCCACTCGGAGGCTTAGCTGCGAATCCGTTTTGCCTAAGTTATCAAAATCCTACCGAGTGGTAAGCCAGCCTTCCACTCGGGGGCTTAGCTGCAGTCCAAGCACTCGCCTAAGTTATAAAAATCCTACCGAGTGAAGAGCAATCCTCTCACTCGGGGGCTTAGCTGCAGCTTCGTGCTCGCCTAAGTTTATCAAAATCCTACCGAGTGAAGAGCAATCCTCTCACTCGGAGGCTTAGCTGCAGCTTCGTGCTCGCCTAAGTTTATCAAAATCCTACCGAGTGAAGAGCAATCCTCTCACTCGGGGGCTTAGCTGCAGCTTCGTGCTCGCCTAAGTTTATCAAAATCCTACCGAGTGGTAAGCCAGCCTTCCACTCGGAGGCTTAGCTGCAGCCTCGTGCTCGC
>NC_057794.1:331817022-331822133 GCF_018294505.1 Triticum aestivum
TACCGAGTGGTAAGCCAGCCTTCCACTCGGAGGCTTAGCTGCAGTCCAAGCACTCGCCTAAGTTATAAAAATCCTACCGAGTGAAGAGCAATCCTCTCACTCGGGGGCTTAGCTGCAGCTTCGTGCTCGCCTAAGTTTATAAAAATCCTACCGAGTGAAGAGCAATCCTCACACTCGGGGGCTTAGCTGCAGCTTCGTGCTCGCCTAAGTTATCAAAATCCTACCGAGTGGTAAGCCAGCCTTCCACTCGGGGGCTTAGCTGCAGTCCAAGCACTCGCCTAAGTTACAAAAATCCTACCGAGTGAAGAGCGATCCTCTCACTCGGAGGCTTAGCTGCAGTCCAACTGCTCGCCTAAGCACGGGCACCTTGCTTTGAACCTGCAAAAGACATTTTGAGCCGAAGGCAATCATATTCAAGCGCCAAATTCAAGTTTGAATCGATATCTAAAGGAACCGAAAGTGCTCAGGCGTCAAGCCCGTTAAGGTTTGTCGGTTACAATTCCACTCGGCATACCGAGGCAAATTTAAAGTGTCGAGCCAGAAGAAGTTTTTTACCCCTCCTGTGGAGGGCTGGAAGGTGCAACGAATTCATCAAGGTCAATTCCGTCGGCGATCCGAGTGGCAGCTGCAAGGAAAGTCTCCATAAAGGACCTGAAGTCATGCTTCTTGGTATTGGCCACCCGAAGGGCCGCCAGCTTCTCTTCTCGTGCCTCTTTGCAGTGGACTCGGGCCAGACACAGAGCGACATCTGCACCACACCGAGCCGAGGACTTCTTCCACTCCTGCACTCGACCAGGAATCGCGTTCAAGCGGGCCATCAGCGACTCAAGGTCATTCTGAAGTGTCTCCTCAGGCCAGAGCGTCGAGTCGATGTGAGATGTGGCGGCCTTCAGCCTTGCGAGATAGTCCACGACAGCTGCGACACGAGACTCCAGTCGGAAAACATCCATGGCAACTTCGTCGTTCACCGGAGAATTGACGGGGTCAAGGTTCGGCTCCAGTCGGCTGGTTTCCTCTTCAAAGTTTTGACAAAATTCTGCAAGGGTGATCACTAAGTCAAGGGAATAGTCGAATGGAAGAAGCCACAGTTGGAAATATTTGCCAAACATGGAGGTTTACCTTCAAGCATAAGAAACAGCTTCTTGGCAAGGCCACTCAGGAAAGCCTCCAGTTCAGTCTTCTTCTCAGTCAATTTGCTGACTTGGTCGGTCAAGGCAGCTTTGTCAGTTCTCAGTCGACTGACTTCCTTGTTGGCAATCCCAAGAGCAGTTTTCAGATTGGTATTGTCTTGTTCGAGCTTGGTGACTGAAGCCAACTTTTCGTCAGCAAGCTTGATCTTATCAGCTAGCTCAAGGTCTTTCTTCTGCTGGGCCTCCCTTACCTTACCTGCAAGTTACAGCGAGATCAGATGCCGAAACAAGCAAGGGGAAAAGCAGTCGTCAGGGTCTCACCAAACATACCTTCGGTCTCCTCCTTTGCCTTTGTCAGCTTCTCCTGAACCAGCTTCAAGCTCAGCTCGACTTGAGTATGTTTTTGTTCCAGCTCTGAGTAGCGAGCCACGAGATCACAGGAGTTCTGCGAAGAACCAATCGACTAAACGTCAAATGTAACTCACTTCCGAGTGAAAAAGGGAAAAACACAAGTTTCTAAGACTACAGCCGAATACAAGCATTCGACCGTAGCCTCGGGGACTACACCCAGTGGGTGCACTCAGCGTGCCCCCACTAATCCTGTTGAAGACAAAGTCGACCAGTCGACCTCAAAAAAAAAACAGTGTGCGAGACGCATTCTCTAAGACTGTGATCAACTGCAAGCAGTCGACCACAGTCTCGGGGACTACACCCAGTGGGTGCACTCAGCGTGCCCCCACTGGTTTGCGAAATCCAGTCGACCAGTCGACTGACAGAAAGATTGACATTATAAAGCCTAAGGCCGACTGCCAGCAGTCGACCTTAGCCTTGGGGACTACACCCAGCGGGTGCACTCAGCGTGCCCCCGCTAACACGGAGTTTATTCGACACACCCACTGGGTGACTAATATAAATCCCGGAAAAGAAAAGTTTTTGGTAGCATATCCAACAGAACAAACAGCAGTCGACTGACCTGGACATTGCTTTGGAGGGCAGAGCTGGCGTCATAAGCTGCCTGGCTCGCATCCCGGATGGTCTTCAGCTGCTCCATCATGAGTCCCGCCTGGCGTATTGCCTCCTTCGCTGCACCAGCTTGGTCCTCTGGGACGTGGTGAGTCGTGAAGAGGGAGGGCTGCTGAGCACTCGTCAGTGGGGTCGCGAAGGTCACCGTGTGTCGAGTGGTGTTCTCTTCCTCCACAGTCAGAATTTCAGGCGCTGACACATCCTGAGGCACCTTACTGGCGGACGCTTTCCGACTCCTCCTGTGCTTCAGCGGCTCTTCATCCTCATCATCATCAGGAAGATCGATAACAGTGTTGGGTGGAGCTGCAGAGAAGGGTCAGGATCAGAGATCGCGAGTCAGTCGACTAAGAACGGTATTAAGAACACAGTACCTGGATTCGAAGTTGCTGCATCCTCCATCTCGTGGTCATCGGCCCGGGCCGAAGTCTCAGAGGTAGCAGCACTGCAACTCCAAAGGATCAGTCGACTAACCTCAGCGTCGACCAAAGATAAAGTTCGCACAAGAATAAGAAAATATGAGCAACACAATTACCCTGATATGGTGGGGATGGACACCTTCATCTTCGGCAGGAGCTTGGTCGGCTTCGATGAGGCCGCCCTGGGCTGCTTCGGCGCCTTTTCAGTCGGCGCCGGAGAGGTGGTCCGAGGGCGCTTGGTCGACTGAGTGGCGGTCGCAACCCCCTTACCACGTTCGGTCGAAGGGTCGTGGACAAGCTTCGACCGCCTTTCTGAGCGCGGTGGAACGACCTCCTCCTCCTCTTCTTCCTCGTCCTCGATGTCATCTTCATCACCTTCATCATCATCATCGTCGTCATCATCCTCTGCAGCATCCGAGTCCCATTCCTCCTCTTCCTGGCTCTCGCCCCCGCTCGCCTCGCCCCCGCTCGCCTCGCCTTCCTCAGTCGAAGCTTGTGCCCCATTGGGCATCGAGTACAGCTCGGTGAGGGCCTAACAGATGCCCAAACAAGGATCAGTCGACCAGTCGGCAGGGTTAACAGAAATGAATACGACAAGAGCGCAGTGGAGAGCAGAGCAAGTGTACCTTGTTTGGGTCGCTGTTGTGGTCGAGTGGAGGAATCCTTCTGGCTCCGCGCGGGTTGTCCTTGTTTCCGGTAACGGCTACCATCCATCTTTCCAGAGTGACGTCGTCGACTTCTTCTGGATGGACTCTAGTCTCGTCTTCGGTCCCACAGTACAACCACATGCAGTGGCTCCGGAATTGAAGGGGTTGGATGCGACGCCTGAGGAAGACCTCCAGAAGATCCATGCCCGTCACCCCCTCCCGAACCAACTGCACCACGCGCTCCATCAACATCTTCACGTCGGCTTTCTCCTCCGGAATCAGCTTCAGAGGGGAGGGCTTGTTCACTCGGTCCATGGTAAACGGAGGGAGTCCACTCGACTGCCCTGGCGTCGACTGGACCTGGCAGTAGAACCAAGTCGACTGCCAGCCTCTGACGGACTCGGGAAAGGACATGGGCGGGAAGGTGCTATTATTCCTCACCTGAATCCCCAGGCCCCCACACATTTGGACGACTCGGGTCTTCTCGTCACCTGGGCTCGCCTTCTTCACGGTCTGAGAGCGACACGTGAAGATACGTTTGAACAAGCCCCAGTGCGGTCGACAGCCCAAAAAACCCTCACACATGGACACGAATGCAGCAAGATAGGCAATGGAGTTTGGGGTAAAGTGGTGGAGCTGCGCTCCAAAGAAATTCAAGAAGCCACGGAAGAAAATGCTTGGCGGCAAGGAAAACCCGCGGTCAACATGAGTGGCCAGAAGCACACACTCACCCTCTTCTGGTTGTGGCTGCCACTCCTTCCCCGGCAACCTCGCAGCTCCGTGAGGGATCAAGCCCTCGTTGGCCATGTCGAGGAGGTCCTTCTCTGTGATGGTCGACTGGATCCAGTCTCCTTGGACCCAGCCTTTCGGCAGGCGGGATCTGGACGAGGACCCTCTGCGGCTGGTGGATCTCCCCTTCGCCTTCTCCGATGCCGACGCCTTCTTGGCACGCTCCAGCGCCGCCGTCTTCTCCTTGGCCATGGTCGCCGGTGAGATGCACGAAGGGAAGTGGTGCGGGGGCGAGGGCGAGCACGCTGAGCAGGGAGGAAGGAAGCAGAGGGAGAGAGGGAGAATGCTGAGGCGCAGCACAGAAATCCTCGCCGGGCACATTTATAAGGTCCCTTCCGAGTGGCTGACATGTGGGCCCGATCAATCGAATCATATCTGTGAGCAGTTATGAGGACTGGATACGTGGCGAAAAAGGCGGCGCGGAGATCGAGGCGTCTACGCCCCGTCCCATCCGAACGCCGCGGTCTGCCCCGCTTCGTGCGCGCCCCCAAATTTCGCACCCCGCAGAATCCGCGAGCAACAAATCAGCCTGTCAGACGCGGTGATTCCGGCGATCCGTCGCTCGGAGATCGACGAAGCTCGAAAGATCACTCGACGCAAAAATAGAACGGATCGAGTCGACCGAAGACAGATTGCTCCCTGTCAACGAAGAGATTCTTTGATCCAGAACAGCGCACAACTAGAGCGCAAAGGTTAATCGGAAACGACATCAACTCCTTCTTCACTCGAAGCCTCAATCCATTCGGGGGCTAATGATGGGGTTATGTACCTAGGGTAGGGTCACGGACCTGTCCCAAGTAACTTACCCTAGGACATCCCTAGAAGAGGTCGCCTTCCAGTCGACCAACGAGAACTCACTCGACCAACGAGGACACACTCGACTGGCCTGAAGGACTCGACCACGAAGACTCACTCGACCACCAGGAGGTCAAGAGGCACTCTGCACCGCAACGGTCTGTAATTAAGTAGACTTTATGATAGTAAAGGCACTTTATGTGGGGCGTTACCAGTAACGCCCCAGACTTAACTCACCTTAAACCCTCTCCTACGTGGGCTGGCTGGGGTCCTGGCGCACTCTATATAAGCCACCCCCCTCCACAGGCAGA
>NC_057794.1:331822857-331970125 GCF_018294505.1 Triticum aestivum
ACCTTAGCCTTGGGGACTACACCCAGCGGGTGCACTCAGCGTGCCCCCGCTAACACGGAGTTTATTCGACACACCCACTGGGTGACTAATATAAATCCCGGAAAAGAAAAGTTTTTGGTAGCATATCCAACAGAACAAACAGCAGTCGACTGACCTGGACATTGCTTTGGAGGGCAGAGCTGGCGTCATAAGCTGCCTGGCTCGCATCCCGGATGGTCTTCAGCTGCTCCATCATGAGTCCCGCCTGGCGTATTGCCTCCTTCGCTGCACCAGCTTGGTCCTCTGGGACGTGGTGAGTCGTGAAGAGGGAGGGCTGCTGAGCACTCGTCAGTGGGGTCGCGAAGGTCACCGTGTGTCGAGTGGTGTTCTCTTCCTCCACAGTCAGAATTTCAGGCGCTGACACATCCTGAGACACCTTACTGACGGACGCTTTTCGACTCCTCCTGTGCTTCAGCGGCTCTTCATCCTCATCATCATCAGGAAGATCGATAACAGTGTTGGGTGGAGCTGCGGAGGAGGGTCAGGATCAGAGATAGCGAGTCAGTCGACTAAGAATGGTATTAAGAACACAGTACCTGGATTCGAAGTTGCGGCATCCTCCATCTCGTGGTCATCGGCCCGGGCCGAGGTCTCAGAAGTAGCAGCACTGCAACTCCAAAGGATCAGTCGACTAACCTCAGCGTCGACCAGAGGTAAAGTTCGCACAAGGATAAGAAAATATGAGCAACACAATTACCCTGATATGGTGGGGATGGACACCTTCATCTTCGGCAGGAGCTTGGTCGGCTTCGAGGAGGCCGCCCTGGGCTGCTTCGGCGCCTTTTCAGTCGGCGCCGGAGAGGTGGTCCGAGGGCGCTTGGTCGACTGAGCGGCAGTCGCAACCCCCTTACCACGTTCGGTCGAGGGGTCGTGGACAAGCTTCGACCGCCTTTCTGAGCGCGGTGGAACGACCTCCTCCTCCTCTTCTTCCTCGTCCTCGATGTCATCTCCATCACCTTCATCATCATCGTCGTCATCATCCCCTGCAGCATCCGAGTCCCATTCCTCCTCTTCCTGGCTCTCGCCCCCGCTCGCCTCGCCCCCGCTCGCCTCGCCCCCGCTCGCCTCGCCTTCTTCAGTCGGAGCTTGCGCCCCATTGGGCATCGAGTACAGCTCGGTGAAGGCCTAGCAGATGCCCAAACAAGGGTCAGTCGACCAGTCGGCAGGGTTAGCAGAAATGAATACAACAAGGACACAATGGAAAGCAGAGCAAGTGTACCTTGTTTGGGACGCTGTCGTGGTCGAGTGGAGGAATCCTTCTGGCTCCGCGCGGGTTGTCCCTGTTCCCAGTAACGGCTACCATCCACCTTTCCAGAGTGGCGTCGTCGACTTCTTCTGGGTGGACTCTAGTCTCGTCTTCGGGCCCACAGTACAACCACATGCAGTGGCTCCGGAACTGGAGAGGCTGGACGCGACGCTTGAGGAAAACCTCCAAGAGGTCCATGCCTGTCACACCCTCCCGAACCAGCTGCACCACGCGCTCCATCAACATCTTCACGTCGGCTTTCTCCTCCGGAATCAGCTTCAGAGGGGAGGGCTTGTTCACTCGGTCCATGGTAAACGGAGGGAGTCCACTCGACTGCCCTGGCGTCGACTGGACCTGGCAGTAGAACCAAGTCGACTGCCAGCCTCTGACGGACTCGGGAAAGGACATGGGCGGGAAGGTGCTATTATTCCTCACCTGAATCCCCAGGCCCCCACACATTTGGACGACTCGGGTCTTCTCGTCACCTGGGCTCGCCTTCTTCACGGTCTGAGAGCGACACGTGAAGATACGTTTGAACAAGCCCCAGTGCGGTCGACAGCCCAAAAAACCCTCACACATGGACACGAATGCAGCAAGATAGGCAATGGAGTTTGGGGTAAAGTGGTGGAGCTGCGCTCCAAAGAAATTCAAGAAGCCACGGAAGAAAATGCTTGGCGGCAAGGAAAACCCGCGGTCAACATGAGTGGCCAGAAGCACACACTCACCCTCTTCTGGTTGTGGCTGCCACTCCTTCCCCGGCAACCTCGCAGCTCCGTGAGGGATCAAGCCCTCGTTGGCCATGTCGAGGAGGTCCTTCTCCGTGATGGTCGACTGGATCCAGTCTCCTTGGACCCAGCCTTTCGGCAGGCGGGATCTGGACGAGGACCCTCTGCGGCTGGTGGATCTCCCCTTCGCCTTCTCCGATGCCGACGCCTTCTTGGCACGCTCCAGCGCCGCCGTCTTCTCCTTGGCCATGGTCGCCGGTGAGATGCACGAAGGGAAGTGGTGCGGGGGCGAGGGCGAGCACGCTGAGCAGGGAGGAAGGAAGCAGAGGGAGAGAGGGAGAATGCTGAGGCGCAGCACAGAAATCCTCGCCGGGCACATTTATAAGGTCCCTTCCGAGTGGCTGGCATGTGGGCCCGATCGATCTAATCATATCTGTGAGCAGTTATGAGGACTGGATACGTGGCGAAAAAGGCGGCGCGGAGATCGAGGCGTCTACGCCCCGTCCCATCCGAACGCCGCGGTCTGCCCCGCTTCGCGCGCGCCCCCAAATTTCGCACCCCGCAGAATCCGCGAGCAACAAATCAGCCTGTCAGACGCGGTGATTCCGGCGATCCGTCGCTCGGAGATCGACGAAGCTCGAAAGATCACTCGACGCAAAAATAGAACGGATCGAGTCGACCGAAGACAGATTGCTCCCTGTCAACGAAGAGATTCTTTGATCCAGAACAGCGCACAACTAGAGCGCAAAGGTTAATCGGAAACGACATCAACTCCTTCTTCACTCGAAGCCTCAATCCATTCGGGGGCTAATGATGGGGTTATGTACCTAGGGTAGGGTCACGGACCTGTCCCAAGTAACTTACCCTAGGACATCCCTAGAAGAGGTCGCCTTCCAGTCGACCAACGAGAACTCACTCGACCAACGAGGACACACTCGACTGGCCTGAAGGACTCGACCACGAAGACTCACTCGACCACCAGGAGGTCAAGAGGCACTCTGCACCGCAACGGTCTGTAATTAAGTAGACTTTATGATAGTAAAGGCACTTTATGTGGGGCGTTACCAGTAACGCCCCAGACTTAACTCACCTTAAACCCTCTCCTACGTGGGCTGGCTGGGGTCCTGGCGCACTCTATATAAGCCACCCCCCTCCACAGGCAGAAGGGTTCGGCACCTTGTAATCCATACATTCATAATCCACTCGACCGCCTCCGGGCTCCGAGACGTAGGGCTGTTACTTCTTCCGAGAAGGGCCTGAACTCGTACATCCTTTGTGCTTACAACCTCTCCATAGCTAGGACCTTGCCTCTCCATACCTACCCCCCACTCTACTGTCAGGCTTAGAACCACGACAGACGCCGCTGTAGAAGCCATTTTCCAAGCTGGCGCACGAAAATGGTGCACCGTCAGTCCCATTCTTCACCACTCATAATGATGGAGCGAGTGAAGATGGTGCACAAAAATAGTCAGGCTGCTTATGACGCCAGCGCGGCCCTTCGAGCCAATGTCCAGGTAAGTTGTCTTTCGACTGAACTCTTATCTTGTTGTTTGTTTTGTTAGGATATGCTACCTGAAAACCTTTCTTCGTGCAATTTCTTGTTATTCTGCACTTCGTATCTGCGCACCCAGTGGGTGTTTGACATCTTTGTTGTTTCATTTTTCCACTCGGTCTGGGCGGACCATGTCGAGTGGAAACTGAACCAGTGGGGGCACACTAAGTGCACCCACTGGGTGTAGTCCCTGAGACCGCTGTCGACTGCTGGCAGTCGGTTGGGGTCTGAGTATGTCTCTCTTCTTCTCTTTTTTTCATTCCACTTGGCCTGGGCGGACCATGTCGTGTGGAATCTGAACCAGTGGGGGCACGACACGTGCACCCACTGGGTGTAGTCCCCAAGACTACTGTAGAATGTTTGATTCTGCAGTAGTCTTAAAGTTTTATTCACTCGGAAGCAAATGATCTTTGATCTTGTCCATTTACATGTCTTTTACTAATTGTAGAAATCCTGTGCACTTATCTCCAAGTTCACTGAATTCGAGGAAAAGCAGAGACAACTCAACCTTGACTTGGAGCTGGCCCAATAGAACTTGAAAAAGGCTAAAGATGAAGTGGCTGGTACGGAAGGTAACAACCTGTTGACTGTTTATTTTGACCATTGATGACCCACAAGTATAGGGGATATATCCTAGTCCTTTCGATAAGTAAGAGTGTCAAACCCGACGAGGAGCAGAAGGAAATGATAAGCGGTTTTCAGCAAGGTATTCTCTGCAAGCACTGAAATTATAGGTAACAGATAGTTTTGTGATAAGATAATTTATAACGAGCAGCAAGTAATAAAAGTAAATAAAGTGCAGCAAGGTGACCCAATCCTTTTTGTAGCAAAGGACAAGCCTGGACAAACTCTTATATAGAAGAAAGTGCTCCCGAGGACACATGGGAATTATCGTCAAGCTAGTTTTCATCACGTTCATATGATTCACGTTCGGTACTTTGATAATTTGATATGTGGGTGGACCGGTGCTTGGGTGCGGTCCTTACTTGAACAAGCATCCCACTTATGATTAACCCCCATTGCAAGCATCCGCAACTACAACAAAAGTATTAAGGTAAACCTAACCATAGCATGAAACATATGGATCCAAATCAGCCCCTTACGAAGCAACACATAAACTAGGGTTTAAGCTTCTGTCACTCTAGCAACCCACCATCTACTTATTAATTCCCAATGCCTTCCTCTAGGCCCAAATAATGGTGAAGTGTCATGTAGTCGACGTTCACATAACACCGCTAGAGGAGAGACAACATATATCTCATCAAAATATCGAACGAATACCAAATTCACATGAGTACTAATAGCAAGACTTCTCCCATGTCCCTAGGAACAAACGTAACTACTCACAAAGCATATTCATGTTCATAATCAGAGGGGTATGAATATGCATATAGGATCTGAACATATGATCTTCCACCAAATAAACCAACTAGCATCGACTATGAGGAGTAATCAACACTACTAGCAACCTACAGGTACCAATCCCGGGCTTAGAAACAAGAATTGGATACAAGAGATGAACTAGGGTTTGAGAGGAGATGGTGCTGGTGAAGATGTTGATGGAGATTGGCCCCCTCCCGATGAGAGGAGCGTTGGTGATGACGACGGTGATGATTTCCCCCTCCCGGAGGGAAGTGTCCCCGGCAAAACAGCTCCGCCGGAGCCCTAGATTAGTTCCGCCAAGGTTCTGCCTCGTGGCGGCGGAGTCTCGTCCCGAAAGCTTGCTTATGATTTTTTTTCTCAACGAAAGACTCCATATAGTAGAAGATGGGCATCAGAGGGCCACCAGGGGGCCCACGAGGCAAGGTGGCGCACCCAGGGGGTAGGGCGTGCCCCCACCCTTGTGGCCAGGGTGTGGGCCCCCTCTGGAACTTCTTGCGCTCAATATTTTTTATATATTCTGAAAATAGCTTCCGTGAAGTTTCAGGACTTTTGGAGCTATGCAGAATAGGTCTCTAATATTTGCTCCTTTTCCAGCCTAGAATCCCAGCTGCCGGCATTCTCCCTGTTTATGTAAACCTTGTAAAATAAGATATAATAGGCATAAGTATTGTGACATAATGTGTAATAACAGCCCATAATGCAATAAATATCGATATAAAAGCATGATGCAAAATGGACGTATCAACACCCCAAGCTTCGACCTCTCTTGTCCTCAAGCGAAAGCCGAAATCGAAAAATATGTCCACATGTTTAGAGATAGAGGTGTCGATAAAAAATAAAATACGGACATGAGGGCATCATGATCATTCTTAGAACAACAACATATATATATATATATATATATATATATATATATATATATATGTAGGGTCGCGCTATTCGTCACCCCGGGTGAGGAATAGTTATTCTTCACCCCCTCTCTATTTTGACTACAATGCACCGTATTTTTAGGTTTCGTAAATTTTGTCATATTTCATACGTAAAAAGAGAACGTAAGAAAATATATACTCGCCATAAAAAATATTTTATGTTATGTAAAGTTACGAACGTAAAAACGTACATAAAATTGCGATATTTTTGGTCTTATAACCTATTTTTTATTTTCTTGTACCAAATTTTATGTAGTGAATCAATATGAATGTAACTATTTGTCTTACAAACGTAATTTGTTTATGAAGCGATCGTAAAATTACCTCAGTTGAAGATTAACTTATTCTGCACCCTGGGTGATGAATACCAACACTATATATATATATATATATATATATATTGTCATATGATCTCTTATGCTGAAGTAACAATTCAATCACAATTTCAAGTATGAATCATAAACTTCATTGAAAACTAACAAACTATAATCTCAGTCATTGAAGCAATTGCAATTTATCATAACATAGGAAAGAGTCAATATAAGAGCTTTTCAGCAAGTCCACATACTCAACTGTCATATAGTCTTTCATAATTGCCAACACTCACGCAATACTTATGGGTATGGAGTTTTAATCGGACACAGAGAAAGATAGGGGCTTATAGTTTTGCCTCCCAACGTTTTACCTCAAGGGTAATGTCAACAATAATAGTTCATGAAAACTCACATCCAATTAGCCATATATACCAGGATCTTTCCAACATATTGTGCTTGCCAAAAAATAAAATGTAAAAAGGAAATGTGAAGATCACCATGACTCTTATGTAAGGTAGGAGATAAAAGTAAAAGATAGGCCCTTCGCAGAGGGAAGCAGAGGTTGTCATGCACTTTGATAGTTGGATGCATAAAATCTTAATGCGAAAGAACATCACTTTATATTGCCACTTGTTATATGGACCTTTATTATGCAGTCCGTCGCTTTTATTTCTTCCATATCACAAGATCGTATAAAGCTTATTTCCTCCCACACTAATAATCCATACATATTTAGAGAGCAATTTCTATTGCTTGCACCGATGACAACTTACTTGAAGGATCTTACTCAATCCATAGGTAGATATGGTGGACTCTCATGGAAAAACTGGGTTTAGGGATATTTGGAAGCACAAGTAGTATCTCTACTTGGTGCAAAGAATTAGGCTAGCATGAGGGGGAAAGGCAAGCTCAATCATGTTGGATGATCCATGACAATATAATTTATCTCAGATGTAAGAAAACATAACCCATTATGTTATCTTCCTTGTCCAACATCAACTCTTTAGCATGTCATATTTTAATGAGTGCTCACAATCATAAAAGATGTCCAAGATAGTGTATTTAATGTGAAGACCTCTCTTTCTTTATTACTTCCTATTAATTGCAACGATGACCAAAGCTATGTTTATCAACTCTCAACAACTTTTATTCATCATACTCTTTATATGTGAGCTCATTACTCTCCATAAGATCCATATGATCTCTTTTTATTTCTTTTTATTCTTTCTCTTTTATTTTATTCCCTCAAGATCATTGCAAAATCATCAATCCCTTGACTCAACACTAATCTTTATTATATAGCTCACGGACTTGATTACATAAAGGGATCATAAAGCAAAACTCAAAACTAGATCATACCAAAACTTTATTCTACTAGATCAAGATATTATCAAAAGGATCGAACTAAGAAAAATGGTAAAGATAAAAGTGATGGTGATACGATACCAGGGCACCTCCCCCAAGCTTGGCAGTTGCCAAGGGGAGTGACCATACCCGATGCTTAGTTCTTCTTTGTTGGTGAAGAAGGTGATGGTTTTGTTGATGGCGTAGGCTTCTTCCTTAATTTGTGCTTGATGACATAATTTTGGTCCCTTAGGTCATCGATCTTCTGCTCCAGGCTCAGTATCTTTTTGCATAGTTCCTGCTTGTTTTCCTACAAGAGGCGAAAAGGGATGAACTCGATCTTAGGTTTATTTACTCTATCCGGGAGGCTTGACTTTTTGAACTCTGCATGCATGTCCCCAGGTTGAGGTAATGGGACTTCATCTTCTTCTGAGCTCATCTCCTCCCTTCCCTTGGGTGCATAGTCCTCTTCTTCTTCCGTAGTCCAACTACAATGCTCCACATCCCCATAGACCTTAGCATCTGCAAGGTAATCAGCCATATAGCTTTCTCCTTTCGAATCCTGGGACGACATGTTGCTCTAATTTGCAGCAGGACAACTCGAAACAAAGACATGAGATATTTGCGTGATACAGGAGTCAAAACCTCCAGGAGATTATATAATGAATTTTTACCGACCAAAATACGTAACGTGCGAGAAAACAGAGTCCGGAGAACGCACGAGGTGCCCACGAGGTAGTGGGGTAGGGCACACCCTCCACCCTCGTGGAGCCCTCGTGTCCTTCCTAGACTGCTTCTTATTTTTCTATTTTTCTAAATATTCCAAAATGGAGAAAAATTTCCATTAGAACTGTTTTGGAGTTGGTCTACTTACCGTACCGCATACATATTCCTTTTCGGAGTCTGAAACCTTCCGGAAAGTATCCCTTATGTATTCCTCCGGGGTTACGGTTTCAATAACATTGGTTTCAACATTTATAGGATTACCTGAGATATAATGTTTGATTCTTTGACCGTTCACCACCTCTGGATTTGTGCCTTCGAAGTTGTTGATTTTTATGGCACCGGAATGATAGACCTCCTCGATAACGTAAGGAACTTCCCATTGAGAGAGAAATTTTCGTGCAAAAAATCTTAAACGAGAGTTGTATAGCAATACACAATCACCTACATTAAACTCACGCTTTTGTATCCTTTTGTCATGCCATCTTTTAACTTTTTCTTTAAACAATTTGGCATTCTCATAGGCTTGGGTTCTCCATTCATCAAGTGAGCTAATGTCAAATAACCTCTTCTCACCGGCAAGTTTGGAATCATAGTTGAGCTCTTTAATAGCCCAATAAGTCTTATGTTCTAGTTCGAGAGGTAAGTGACATGCTTTTCCATAAACCATTTTATACGGAGACATACCCAGAGGATTTTTATATGCAGTTCTATAGGCCCATAATGCATCATCAAGTTTCTTGGACCAATTCTTTCTAGATCTATTAACAGTATTTTGCAAAATTAATTTGAGTTCTCTATTACTTTCTACTTGACCACTAGACTGTGGGTGATAAGGAGATGCAATTCTACAATTAACATCATACTTAGCAAGCATTTTACGGAAAGCACCATGAATAAAATGTGAACCACCATCAGTCATTAAATATCTAGGGACTCCAAACCTCAGAAAATTAACTTATTTAAACATCTTAATAGATGTGTTATGATCATCACTACTAGTTGGAATAGCTTCTACCCACTTAGTAATGTAATCAACAACAACTAAAATATGTGTATACCCATTAGAGGCAGGGAAAGGTCCCATATAATCAAAGCCCCAAACATCAAATAGTTTAATAACAAGTGAATAATTCATAGGCATTTCTTGACGTCTACTAATATTACCAATTCTTTGACATTCATCACAAGATAAGACAAACTTACTAGCATCCTTGAAGAGAGTAGGTCAATAAAAACCGGATTGCAATACCTTATGTGCAGTTCTATCTCCAGCGTGGTGTCCTCCATAAGCTTCGGAGTGACACTCGCGTAGGATCTGTTCCTGTTCATGCTCAGGTACACAACGTCTAATAACACCATCTAGTCCTTTATAAAGATGTGGGTCATCCTAAAAGTAATGTCTTAAATCATAGAAAACCTTTTTCTTTTGCTGGTATGTGAAACTAGATGGTATAAATTTAGCAACAATGTAATTAGCATAATCAGCATACCATGGAGCAATATGAGAAGCATTTATGACATTTAATTGTTCATCAGGAAAGCTATCATAAATAGGTAGTGGGTCATCAAGAACATTTTCTAACCTAGACAAGTTATCTGTAACGGGGTTCTTAGCTCCGTTTCTATCAATAATATGTAAATCAAATTCTTGTAGCAAGAGAACCCATCTAATAAGTCTAGGTTTAGCATCTTTCTTTTCCATAAGATATTTAATAGCAGCATGGTTAGTGTGAATAGTTACTTTAGAATCAACAATATAAGGTCTGAACTTATCATAAGCAAATACAACTGCTAAGAATTCTTTTTAGTAGTAGCATAATTTCTCTAGGCATTGTCTAGAGTTTTACTAGCATATTGAATAACATTTAATTTCTTATCAACTCTTTGCCCTAGAACAACACCTACAACATAATCACTAGCATCACACATAATTTCAAAAGGTAAATTCCAATCAGGTGGCCGAACAATAGGTGAAGAGATCAATGCTTTCTTAAGTATTTCAAATGCTTCTACACAATCATCATCAAATATGAATGGTATATCTTTTTGTAATAAATTAGTCAGAGGCAGAGAAATTTTTGAGAAGTCTTTAATGAACCTCTTATAAAAGCTGGCATGACCAAGGAAACTTCTTATACCTTTGATGTCCTCGGGACACGGCATCTTTTCAATAGCATCAACTTTAGCTTTATCAACTTCAATGCCTCTTTCAGAAACTTTATGCCCCAAGACAATACCTTCATTAACCATAAAGTGGCACTTTTCCCAATTCAAGACAAGATTAGTTTCTTCACATCTCTGCAAAACTCGATCAAGGTTGCTCAAGCAATCATCAAAAGAGGATCCATAGACGGAGAAATCGTCCATGAAAACCTCACAAATCTTTTCACAAAAGTCAGAGAATATAGCCATCATGCATCTTTGAAAGGTAGCAGGTGCATTACATAAACCAAAAGGCATACGTCTATAAGCAAAAGTACCTAAAGGGCAAGTAAAAGTGGTCTTTGATTGATCTTTAGCTGACACAGGTATTTTGAGAGAAACCAGAATAACCATCCTAGGAAAGCAAAAATGTGTATGTTTGGATAATCTTTCTAGCATTTGATCAATAAAAGGTAAGGGGTAATGATCTTTTTTAGTAGCCTTATTTAATTTGCGGAAATCAATTACCATCCTATAACCTGTGATAATTCTTTGTGGGAATCAATTCATCTTTATCATTAGGAACGACAGTAATACCCTCCCTTCTTAGGGACACAATGGACAGGACTTACCCGCTGACTATAGCAACGGGATAAATTATACCTGCCTCAAGGAGCTTTAGTATTCTTTTCTTACCACTTCTTTCATTTTAGGATTCAGCCGTCGTTGATGATCACGAACTGGTTTGGCATCTTCTTCCAAATTTAATTTATGTTGACATAGAGTGGGACTAATGCCCTTAAGATCATCAAGAGGTATATCCAATAGAGCACGATGCTTCTTCAGAGTTTTCAATAATCTTTCTTCCTTCATGCTCTGAAAGGTTAGCACTAATAATAACAGGATATATCTTTTTCTCATTCAAGATAAGCATATTTAAGAGTATCAGGTAACGGTTTAAGCTCAAACACGGGATCACCCTTGGGTGGAGGAGGATCCCCTAGGATTTCAACAGGCAAATTGTGTTTCAGAATAGGTCCCTGTTTAAAGAATACTTCATCTATTTCCCTTCTTTCATTCATAAACATATCATTTTCATGGTCTAGCAAATATTGTTCTAAAGATCACTAGGAGGTATGACAATAGAAGCAAGACCAATAATTCATTCCTTACTAGGTAATTCTTCTTCACGTTGTTGTCTACTAAATTTAGAGAAATTAAATTCATGAGTCATATCACCTTAAACCGATAGTAACAACATCCCATTTGTCAATCTATGGCTAGCATTAACAGTATTTAAGGGGAAGGGTCTAGCAAATTATAATGGGACAAAAGCTATCTTGCGGGGAACCAAGAACAAGAAAATCAGCAGGATATTTAGTTTTCCCACACAAGACTTCAAACATCTCTAACAATTCCCATTGGTGAAATTAGTATCTCTATTGGCAAGTTTAATTGTGACATCAATATCTTCTATCTCAGCAGGTGCAATATCATGCATAATTTCTTTGTATAAGCAATAAGGTATTGCGCTAGCACTAGCACCCATATCACATAAGCCATTGATAACAATGATCTCCTATTTTAACAGAAAATAGCATGCTCTACCACATGTCTGTTTTTATCTTTAGCACAAGGTTTAGCAATTCTAGTAGTCTCATCAAGGAAAATGAAATAACATGCCCATCAATATTATCAGACAATAGATCTTTAAACAATAGCAATATCAGGTTCAACCTTTAATTTGCTCATGAGGGTGTATAAGTTTTAATATTGCTTTTACAAACCATAGTTGAAGCTTTAGCATGATCTTTATCCTAACAGGGAAAAGGTGGTTTCTCAACACTAAGAAAGTAGGAACAATAGGATCATTATAAGTGACAATCTTTTCTTCAACTTTAATAGGTGCATCTACTTTTACTTCTATGGGAGGATGATAGTTTAAACCCACTTCTCCTTGGGAGAGATCAACATAAGTAGCAAAAGATTCACAGAAAGAAGCTACTATCTCAGAGTCAAGTCCATATTTAGTGCTAAATTTATGGAAAACATCGGTATCCATAAAATATTTAACACAATCAAACCTAGGTGTCATACCTGACTCCTTACCTTTGTCGAGTCCCAATCTTCAGATCTGCGTTTAATTCTTTCCAATAAATCCCATTTGAATTCAATAGTCTTCATCATAATAGAGCCAGCACAAGAAGTATCGAGCATGGTGCGATTGTTATCAGAAAGTCGAGCATAAAAAATTTGGATAATCATTTCTCTTGAGAGCTCATGATTGGGGCATGAATATAACATTGATTTAAGCCTCCCCCAAGCTTGAGCGATGCTTTCTCCTTTGCAAGGCCAAAAATTATATATATTGCGATCACGATGAACAAGATGCATAGCATAAAACTTCTGATGAAATTCCAATTTCAATCGTTTGTAGTTCCATGATCCCATATCATCACATAGCCTATACCATGTCAATGCATCTCCCTTCAAAGATAAAGGGAAGACCTTCTTTTTGATATCATCATCGGGCATACGTGTAAGCTTAAATAATCCACAAACTTCATCCACATATATTAGGTGCTCATCAGGATGTAATGTTCCATCTCCTGCAAAAGGATTAGCTAGCAGTTTTCAATCATACCTGAAGGAATTTCAAAGCAGACATTTTCATTTTCAGTAGGTTCAGTAGGTTGAGGGAGCAACTCTTTGCTCTACTGGTCGGGGTGAAGATACCCCGAACAAGCCCTCAGAGGATTACTTCCAAATAACAAGTGACAGTAATTTCAGCACACTATATAAATTTTTCCTTACCAAATTCCACCTACCAAAGGCGCTTCACTCCCCGGCAACGGCGCCAGAAAAGAGTCTTGATGACCCACAAGTATAGGGGATCTATCGTAGTCCTTTAGATAAGTAAAGAGTGTCAAACCCAACGAGGAGCAGAAGGAAATGATAAGCGGTTTCCAGCAAGGTATTCTCTGCAAGTACTGAAATAGTGGTAACAGATAGTTTTGTGATAGGATAATTTGTAACGAGCAACAAGTAACAAAGTAAATAAAGTGCAAGCAAGGTGGACCAATCCCTTTTTTGTAGCAAAGGACAAGCCTGGACAACTCTTATATGAAGAAAGCGCTCCCGAGGACACATGGGAATATCGTCAAGCTAGTTTTCATTCACGTTCATATGATTCGCGTTCGGTACTTTGATAATTTGGTATGTGGGTGGACCGGTGCTTGGGTGCTGCCCTTACTTGGACAAGCATCCCACTTATGATTAACCTCCTATTGCAAGCATCCGCAACTACAACAAAAGTATTAAGGTAAACCTAACCATAGCATGAAACATATGGATCCAAATCAGCCCCTTACGAAGCAACGCATAAACTAGGGTTTAAGCTTCTGTCACTCTAGCAACCCATCATCTACTTATTACTTCCCAATGCCTTCCTCTAGGCCCAAATAATGGTGAAGTGTCATGTAGTCGACGTTCACATGACACCACTAGAGGAGAGACAACATACATCTCATCAAAATATCGAACGAATACCAAATTCACATGACTACTAATAGCAAGACTTCTCCCATGTCCTCAGGAACAAACATAACTACTCACAAAGCATATTCATGTTCATAATCAGAGGGGTATTAATATGAATATAGGATCTAAAGACACTACAAAAAAAGACACATCCGTGACATTTTGGGCCGAACGAATTTTTTTCCTGTCATACATATGACACTTCTATGACGATAATTGTGACAAAACCCGGTATCATCATAGATGTGGTGGGCTCCTACTTCTATGACAAAAAATCATGACAGAAAATGGGATTTTCGTCCTGGGCGGGCCGGAGACGCAGTTGCATGACATTCTTTGGGCCGTCCATGATGGAAAAAACCGTGGTAGAAGCGAGGGGGAGGAAAATTTCGGGGAGTTCCCGGTTACAGTGGGAGGTCGGGGGCCGAGCGATGCGTGTTTCTCTCGTACACGTATGCGCGTGTGTGCGAGGCGTTGGCTCTAACTGAACCCGAGCGAGGCATTGGGCTCTAACTGAACCTGAGCGATTGCACTGCAGGCTACGCGTTACTGAACCCGAGCGATCGATCGATGGCTGTTAACTGAACCCGATCGAGCGATTCCTTGGCTACTGCTGCTAACTGAAGCCGATCGATGGGATGAACAGTGAGCGTTGCGGGGGGGGGGTTGGATGAACAGTGAGCGGTGGCGTTGCCTCTGTATGAACAGGACCCCGTGGTGTGGTGGAAGGCTGGATGAACAGTAGACGGTGGAGGGGTGCCCATGGAGGGGTGGATGAACAGGACCCCATGGTGTGGAGGGCAGGATGAACAGTAGACGGTGGAGGGGTGGTTGAACAGGACCCCATGGTGTGGAGGGCTGGATGAACAGTAGCCGGTGGAGTAGCGCGCGATGGAGGCTGGATGAACAGGAGCCCGTGGAGGCTGGAGGAGGTCGACGGTGGATGAACAGTAGCTCGTGGAGGCTGGAGGGGGTCGATGGTGGAGATGAACAGTATCGCGTGGAGTCCCGTTTTGCGGTACGCCACACCCCTCCCGATGAACAGGACCCCCGTTTCGACCGTAGCGCTCCAACACAAGTCCGTTTCCTCCGTTTTGCGGTATGCCACACCCCTCCCGATCAACAAGACCCCCATTTTGACCGTAGGAGGTCCGTTTCCTCCGTTTTGCGGTACGCCACGCCCCTCCCGATCAATAGGACCCCTGTTTCGACCATAGGAGGTCCGTTTCCTCCGTTTTCCGGTACGCCACACCCCTCCCGATCAACAGGACCCCCGTTTCGACCGTAGGAGGTCCGTTTCTTCCGTTGTGCGGTACGCCACACCCCTCCCGATCAACAGGACCCCCGTTTCGACCGTAGGAGGTCCGTTTCCTCCATTGTGCGGTACGCCAGGCCTTGTTTCCATCGCCTCTTCCGTCCAATCCCTCCCGATGAACACGACCATGCATTCTGTTCCGACCCATGAACACGACGACGACGATGTTTCTCCGTTCTGACCCAGCCATGTACACGAGCCCTCGCCGTACGTATGCGCGAGTAGGCGTTCGAGACCCCGCCTGTATGCACACATACATGGCCGTATTTTCTTTCTTGCACCCTGGCCGCCTCTACTACGACACGTGCGCGCCTCTACATCCACCAGTATATATGTACATACACATTCGCGACCAGAATGACAACGCTACGCACGCTTCGACCAGGTGGGTCTCGACTGTCAGGCACTTCCTTGCCTGCGAAGATGTAGCTGGTGGGTCCCAGCAGTCAGGGGGCAAATCATTTTTTTGGCCCGGACGCACTTCCTTGTGCGAAGATGTAGCTGGTGGGTCCCAACAGTCGGGGGGCCGGTGGGTCCCAGTAGTCAGGGGGGCGAATCGTTTTGGTTTTCTTTTTTTCCCCCGACGCACTTCCTTGCGTGCGAAGATGTAGCTGGTGGGTCCTAGCAGTCAGGGGGGCGAATCATTTTTTTGCCCAGATGCACTTCCTTGCGTGCGAAGGTGTAGCTGGTGGGTCCCAGCAGTCAGGGGGGAATGTTTTTTTTCGCGAAATTCGGTGGCCCATCCGGTGGGTCCCTGCTGTCAGGTGGAGGAATCATTATTTTCCGCGTAATAAGGAGGCAGTTCCTTGCTGCCGCCGTGGACCCAGCTGTCAGGCTCTCCACGTACATCTCACGTCCGATGGAAGTCGTTCCTTGACCACGTTGACCACGCCGCGCCGAGAGCACCAGGGCGGTGGACGACGACGAGGCCTAGGAAGGGTATGACGGGGAGCCGGGGAAGACGCGGCAGTGGAAGCCCGCGCGCGCGGAGAGGAGTACGAGGGTTCACTGGTTCGACTGCGGTGTGAGGCTGCCGTCGCCACAGGGCCTGGCCAGCGGTGGGAATTGTAGGGGGCGGGGAGGCCTCCGCGGCAGCACAGCCGGCCACGGGAGGCAGGAGCAGGCGGCACGACCGGCGCTGCTTTGGGCGGCTGGAGCAAGAAGACCAGAGGTTGAAGAAGCACTACGGCCGTTGGATGGGCATCGTATGGTCACTACAGCTAGAATTGTTTATATTGACTAAGTTGACAAAGCGCTTGGTACGTCAACTTAGTAGGCCCACAGTGTCCGTGTTTCTAAGTCTGACCATAGCTGTAGAGGGGTAAGTATGGAAGCAAGATCGTTACTATGGAGAAGGTGTAAGCACACAAGGTTTACGAGTCAGGGCCCTTCTCGGAGAATAATAGCGCCTACATCTCGGAGCGCCGGAGGCGTCGCACTGGATTATGTGAGTATGACTTACAGATGTAACATCCCAAATTTTCAATTTGGAATGTTATACATTAGGTCATCATGCATATCATATTTTATTTTGCTTTTGGTTTTGATCCTAGAAAATCCTAAGCAACTCAAGGACCCACGGAGAGAGTTGGGGATTTCGTTATTTACATATTTGAGTTTTCTCAAATTATGTAAACAGGATCATTTGATTTTATTTATTTTATCATCAATTATTTCTATTACAAAAATATGAGAGAGGGAATAAAATGACTTTCCCAAAATATAGAAATATTGAGGATTTAATAAAAAAATCAAATAAGTTTTATTTCGGAGTTTTTCGGTATTTTTATTTGAATTTAGGAAAAATGCGCGTTTTTCAAAGTTGTAGTTTGGGCCCAGATAAATGTTCACTTTATCGGCTTGATTTTAGAACCCGGCAAAATTTATTTCGTGATTTTTGGAGTCCGTTTAGTATTTCCTTTTATTTTTCTTCCGAGCGGATTTTAAAAAAAAAACGCGGAACCGACTTTGGGCCGTACTCGGCCAGGACTCGCCTGGCCGAGGCTTTATAAGCGCCGGCCCGGGCCCAGAAGAGCCCAGCCCAGCCGCCCTGACCTAACCCTAGCCAGCCGCTGCCGCCGCCGCCGCCCCGCCGCCGCCGCCCCGCCGCCAACTCGCCGGAAGTGCGCGCCGCCCGAGGTTCGCCGCCGCCTCGTTTTCCGTGCTGTTTAAAAAAAATTCTGTTCGTCGTTTTTCTTTTCGTCGGATTTTTCGCGGTTATTTTCTGATCGCGATTTCTGATCCGATTTTCGTTTTAGTATAACTTTTCGCTCGTTTATCGGAATCAGGCGATTCAAGCGCCTGGAGTTTCGTCTCGAAACCCTCTTTCCGAATAATCAACTTAAACATGTTTTTGCTACTGTAAAATTTGCCCTAGATCCAGATTACTAGAACGAAGTTGTTTCTTTCGCCGTTTGATTTCTTTTGCTTCGTTCGATTTGATTCTTTTTGCAAACCAGGGTTCTTAAGTTGAACTTTCTGGTTAGATCTTCTATTTGAGTTTTACCTGTGCATTAGATGAGTACTTATTGTATGCTTGTTGTTTGTCTGCGATAGAATACCCGGAGTGCGCCGCCTGTTACTTCGAATCTCTAGGTTACGCGGATCATCAGCAAGGCAAGTAACACTTTGATCATACCTTTTCTACAACCCAGTTTTATTGCATTAGATCAATCCTCACACATTGCATGATTAGGATCTAATTAAATTGTGGGATGGGAAGTAGATGAGGTAGTACCTATTACCTGTTTATTATCAAACCTTTGGGAGTTACTTCTACGTTTGCTTATTATGCCATGCTATGCTAGTAGACGTGGATTGGGTGAGTGATATCCATGACAGATGTGAGATTGATAATTAAGGGTTTATCTAAGGTGGCAACCTAACACACATCTGGGTGGATTGAGGCACCTGGGGTTACCAGGACTTGCCTGTTTTCTTTTGGACCGCCACCCAGGCTCAAAGGGATCATGAGATTATTCATACTAGAAACTTCCGTGTGCAGCCACAAGCCATTATGGGCTCTGGCATAGTTGACTAAGTTGTGCGAACTCTTACAGGGTAGACTAGCAGATGTAGGGGAAAGTAGGTGTACCGGTCTATCCGTCGTAAGGTGCTAGCGCTTCTGAAAGACTGTGTCTCGGTCATCCGTCTTCTCAAACACCCTGTAGTGCGAGAATACAAACGGAGGCGATCGAGTCTTGTGGGGAAAAGTGCGCAAACCTCTGCAGAGTGTAGCAAACTAATCATGGTTAGCCGTGTCCCCGGTTATGGACATCTTGAGTATCTAGTACCTGGATTATCATGTGAATCTCAACATGTTACTCTAAATTAATTTTGATGGGTTTTAATGATGTTACTTAATTGGGATTGAGAATGCTGTCAACCATTCTCAATGTTTAACAACCACCATGATAGTAATTAATTTTATTCCTTTGAAGTAGGGAAAAATTGGCTTTACGCAAAAACTGTAACCATAGAGCTTTCCACCAGCCAAATATGCATATAGTATAGCTGTTGCATTCCATTACTCTCTATGTGTTACCTTGCCAGCATATTCCATGTGCTGACCCGTTTTCGGGCTGCAACGTTAATGTTGCAGACTTTTCAGACGACGATTGAGGAGTTTTAGGTCGTGGTTCTATACTCAGTGATGCCGTTGGAGTTGATGGACTCACTTATCTTCCAAGCCTTCCGCTGTTATCGTTATTAGATGGCCTTAAGCCATATTTATTGTAATAAGTTCTCTTTTGAGACACTCGATGTAATAAGTGTGTGATTGCTACTCTGCTATAAATCCTCCGAGTACTGTGTGGTGTCAGCATTACTGATCCAGGGATGACACCGGAGCACAGAGATCAGACTGTTTGAGGTCTGGTCGCTACAGAGATGGTATCAGAGCACACGCTGACTGTAGGACACGACCACTAAGCTAAAGACCTAGATCACTACTCACTCTCTTCTCTTCTGACTTCTCATCTTTTCTACTCTTTAGGATGGCGGATGCAAGGAACAAGTTCACACAACCGGATGAAGATACACCCTTTGGACGCCACTTGAAGGAAGTCACTAGATACCTGAACATAGGAGTACCAAGCTTCACGGGAACCTACAACGCCACTTTACCTGAAGAAGAGCGCTGGATGATTCAAGTTCAAGTTCCAGGAAGGACGTTCATGCCAGTCACTGAGCCCATAGAGTTTTCTTTTGATGCACCAACTTGGAGTCTAGGAAAGAGCATGGCAGCTCACATCGCCATGGGACGCATTGGAGAAGTCTACCGCAAGGATCTTAAGGATACTATCTACCAGATTTGTGGGCGCCGAGATGAACACTGGGAGATGATCAGCACCAGGAAAGATAGATCAATTGCAGCTTTTATTCAGGAGTTAAACCAGCACATTCGACGACAGGAGAATCAGATGTGCGCCGACATGATAGATCTGAAGAAGGCTAAGACTAGAATCAAGGAACTAGAGGAAGAACTCAAGGCTACACGCGAAGATTATGAAGAAGAAATTGAAGTATTGGTGGAGAAGAATGACGATCTGATCAAGAAGATTGGAATATTTATGGGAGGCCCGACACCAGTAGATGAAGACGAAGAACCCAAGGAGATTAGCCCGGAAGACTACATCATCATTGACGGCACCGACTCGGAACAAGATAGTAGCGATGATGACTATGTGGATGAAGCAGGAGCAGATATCATGGAGTCTACAACCGTAGAATATTTCTAGTAGACCACCTCATCAGTAGTAGTAGTCCACCATGTAAATATAGTAGTCCGAGCACTTTTGCGATAGCTAGATCGATTGTATGTCCTTGTTTGATTGATTGAAGTGAATTGTGTGCTTTTGCCTCATGTGCATATGGGTAGTGTTTTCCCTTTAGACCCCCTCTATTCTTATATCTCATCTTTTCTAAACCCTCAGATGCCTCCGAGACGTGACCCCGGATTTGCCTTTCCGCCGGAGCTCACCCAGTTGATCCAGCAGCAGAACACCTTGATGCAGTTGCTAGTTCAGAATCAGAATCAGGGAACAACAACAACAACCCACCACCACCACCACCTATTGACCACTTAGCCCGTTTTCTTAGGCTGAATCCGCCGGTGTTTTCCAGTAGCACCGAGCCGATAGTAGCAGATGATTGGCTCCGCAAGATAGCTAGGGAGTTGACCACAGCAGGATGCACAGATGCGGAGAAGGTGAAGTTTGCCGCACATCAGTTAGAAGGACCCGCAGCATCTTGGTGGGAGAATTTCACAGCCACCTTCCCAGTCGACACTGTCACATGGGACCAGTTTCAGCAGGCTTTTCGTACTGCCCATGTTTCAGCAGGAGCAATGGCCATGAAGAAGCGTGAGTTTCGTAACTTGCGCCAAGGAGGACGGACAGTTGGCCAGTATGTGGAGGAGTTTAGTAAGCTAGCACGTTATGCCCCAGATGACGTTGCTACGGATGCAGCTAAGCAGGAGAAATTCCTGGAAGGACTGAATGATGAGTTGAGTATGCAGTTGATGGTAGCCACCTTCAACAACTACCAGGAGTTGGTAGATCGTGCTCTTATGATTGAAGGGAAGCAGCAGCAAATTGAGAACCGCAAGAGGAAGTATGGACAAGGAAAGTATAATTCAGGAGCTCAGCAGAAGCCTCGTTTTACCCCTAGACCGGGAGGACATTTTCAGCATACCCATGGAGTAGGTAGCTCGCACAACCACAATGACATCAAGAATGGTAATGGGAATGGAGGAAGCAATGGACAGAACCGCAGCACCCCATCAACCCCAGCCAAGAAGGACTTGAGCCACGTCACTTGCTATAAGTGTTCGAAGCCAGGACATTATGCAAATGACTGTCCTGAAGGACAAAACGACAATGGAAGCTCTGGAAAGAAGCCGAACCCTTTCAACAGGGGACAGGTGAACCACATTAATGTGGAGGAGGTTGAAGCTCAGCCCGATGCAGTAATAGGTAAGTTTTTGGTTAAGTCATTTACTGCACTCGTTCTTTTTGATACTGGTGCATCGCATTCATACATATCAAGGGGATTTGTGGAAAAGTATAGCCTGCCCACTAGGATTCTTAAAACACCTATGCTAGTAAGCTCACCAGGAGCGGAGTACATGGCCAGTCAAGGATGTTTTCAAGTGCCATTAAGTATAGGAAGGCATGTTTTCCCAACGGATTTAATTATTTTGGAATCCCAAGGTCTGGATGTGATTCTTGGTATGGATTGGCTGTCGATGTATGGAGGAAACATCGATTGCGCCAGTAAGACAATTTTGCTCACAACGCCAGAAGGAAGAAGGATCAAGTATGTATCCCGACATGCGCCAAACAGGACACAAGTAAATTCCTTATCAGGAGTTGTGCAGGAGGAAGTACCAGTGGTAAAGGATTTTCCTGATGTATTTCCCGAAGAGTTGCCAGGCATGCCACCGGATAGAGACATTGAGTTTTTGATTGAGCTTTTGCCAGGCACTGGGCCAATATCGAAGAGACCATATAGGATGCCAGCAAAAGATTTGGTGGAAATTAAGAAGCAGATTAAGGAGTTACTGGATAAGGGATATATTCGCCCAAGTTCTTCGCCTTGGGGATCACCAGTACTTCTAGTGGAGAAGAAGGATGGATCGTTAAGGATGGTTGTTGACTATCGAGGATTGAATGAAGTAACAATCAAGAACAAGTACCCGCTACCAATGATCAATGATCTGTTTGATCGATTGCAAGGAGCTAAAGTGTTTTCCAAGATCGATTTGCGATCAGGATACCACCAGTTGAAGATTCGAGAACAGGATATTCCTAAGACAGCTTTACCACCAGATATGGACTGTATGAGTATACCGTTATGTCATTTGGACTGACTAACGCGCTTGCCTATTTTATGAACATGATGAACAAAGTGTTTATGGAGTTTTTGGATAAGTTCGTCGTAGTGTTCATTGATGATATCCTGGTATATTCGAAGAATGAAGAGGAGCATAAGGAGCATTTCCGTTTGGTACTTGGAAAGCTCAGAGAACATCAATTATATGCCAAGTTCAGCAAATGTGAGTTTTGGTTGAAGGAAGTAGGATTCCTCGGACATGTTATATCTAGAGAAGGTATAGCAGTAGATCCCGCTAAAGTTGAAACCGTGACCAAGTGGGAAGCACCAACAACAGTTGGAGAGATCCGGAGTTTTCTTGGACTCGCAGGATACTACCGGAGATTTATTGAGAACTTCTCAAAGATCGCGAAACCTATGACGGAGTTGCTGAAGAAGGATACTAAGTTCAAATGGACTAAGGAGTGTGAGGCAAGTTTCCAGGAGTTAAAGAACCGTTTGGTTACCTCACCAGTGTTGATTTTGCCAGATCAAACCAAGGATTATGAGGTGTATTGCGATGCTTCATGTCGAGGACTTGGAGCAGTGCTTATGCAGGAAGGAAGCGTTGTTTCATATGCTTCACGACAATTGAAGCCTCACGAATTGAATTACGCTACACATGATTTGGAGTTAGCAGCCGTAGTGCATGCATTGAAGACATGGAGACATTTCCTCATTGGAAATCATTGTGAGGTGTACACGGATCATAAGAGTTTGAAGTACATTTTCACGCAGAAGGAGTTGAATCTCAGACAAAGGAGATGGTTGGAGCTCATCAAGGATTATGATATGAGATTGCATTACCATCCCGGAAAGGCTAATGTAGTAGCTGATGCATTAAGCCGCAAGAGCCATGTCAATACGTTAATGATGGGAGAAATACCCAAGGAGTTAGCAGGAAATTTTCGTGAACTATGTTTAGAAATAGTTCCGAGAGGCTATGTAGCAGCGCTAGAAATTCAGTCAACCTTGATGGACAGAATCAGGGAAGCTTAGAAATCTGACAAGGAGATTTCTTCTATAAAGGAGAAAATGAAAGAAGAAAAAGCTAAAGGATTTCGTGAGGATGAGCACGACACCCTATGGTTTGAAGACCGTGTTTATGTACCCAATGACCCGGAGATCAGAAAGTTGATTTTCAAGAGGCACATGATTCACCATATTCGATTCACCCAGGAAATACCAAGATGTATTTGGATTTGAAGGATATTTTCTGGTGGACCAGAATGAAGAAGGATATTGCGGAGTATGTAGCGGTTTGTGACATATATCAGAGAGTAAAGGGAGAGCATCAGAAGCCAGCAGGATTGTTGCAACCATTGCTGATACCCGAATGGAAGTGGGATAAGTTAGGCATGGATTTTATCACGGGATTACCAAGGACTCGTTCAGGCTATGACTCGATTTGGGTTGTAGTTGATCGATTGACGAAGGTAGCACATTTCATTGCAGTAAAGACCACTTACACCAGTGCTAAGTTGGCAAAGATATACATGACCAGGATCGTATGTTTGCATGGAGTTCCGAGGAGCATCGTATCAGATAGAGGAACCCAGTTTACCTCAAAGTTCTGGAAGCAGTTGCATGAGACTTTGGGTACTAGGCTAGAATTTAGTACAGCTTTTCACCCACGGACAGATGGACAGACCGAGAGAGTCAATCAGATTTTGGAGGATATGCTGAGAGCTTGTGCGCTAGATTATGGATCTAGTTGGGACGATAATTTGCCATATGCAGAGTTCTCTTACAATAATAGCTATCAGACCAGTTTGAAGATGGCACCTTTCGAAGCTTTGTACGGAAGGAGGTGCAGGACACCGTTGTCATGGGACGAAGTTGGAGACCGCCAGTTGTTTGGACCAGATCTGATTAAGGAGTCTGAACAGAAGGTGAAGTTGATTTGTGATAGGCTCAAGGTAGCCCAGTCTAGGCAGAAGAGCTACGCAGATTTTAAACACAAGGAGACACTTTACGAAGTCGGAGATAGAGCTTATCTTCGAGTATCCCCACTTCGAGGGATTAAGCGTTTTGGAGTTAAGGGGAAGTTAGCACCACGATTTGTAGGACCATATCGAGTTTTGGAGCGTATGGGAGAAGTGGCTTACAAGTTGGAATTGCCAGAATGATTAACAGGAGTTCATGATGTGTTTCACGTTTCTCGGTTGAAGAAGTGTCACGCGGAGATGGCTGACATACCTTTGAGAGACACAGTGCCATTGGAAGCAATTCAGTTGGATAACAATTTGACCTATGAGGAGAAACCAGTCAAGATTCTCGAGTTTGCCAGCCGAGCTACTCGCAGCAAGGTTATCAAGTTTTGTAAAGTTCAGTGGAGCCACCATACGGAGGATGAAGCCACCTGGGAGCGAGAGGAAGATTTGCTCAAGGACCACCCTCACCTATTTTCTAGCCAACCCGAATCTCGAGGGCGAGATTCATCTTAAGGGGGGTAGGTTTGTAACATCCCAAATTTTCAATTTGGAATGTTATACATTAGGTCATCATGCATATCATATTTTATTTTGCTTTTGGTTTTGATCCTAGAAAATCCTAAGCAACTCAAGGACCCACGGAGAGAGTTGGGGATTTCGTTATTTACATATTTGAGTTTTCTCAAATTATGTAAACGGGATCATTTGATTTTATTTATTTTATCATCAATTATTTCTATTACAAAAATATGAGAGAGGGAATAAAATGACTTTCCCAAAATATAGAAATATTGAGGATTTAATAAAAAAATCAAATAAGTTTTATTTCGGAGTTTTTCGGTATTTTTATTTGAGTTTAGGAAAAATGCGCGTTTTTCAAAGTTGTAGTTTGGGCCCAGATAAATGTTCACTTTATCGGGCTTGATTTTAGGAACCCAGCAAAATTTATTTCGTGATTTTTGGAGTGCGTTTAGTGTTTCTTTTTATTTTTCTTCCCAGCGGAATTATTTAAAAAAAATGGAAACCGACTACGTGCCGTACTCGGCCAGGACTCCCTGGCCAGGGGCCTTTATAAGGCGCCCGAGGCCCGGCCGAGAGAGAGAGCCCAGCCGCCGCCGAAACCGTAGCCAGCCGCCGCCCGCCGCCGCCGGAGCCGCGCGCCGCCTGAGGTTCGCCGCCTCGACTTCCGTGCTGTTTTTTTAAAAAAAATTCTGTTCGTCATTTTTTTTCGTCGGATTTTTCCGCGGTTATTTTCTGATCGCGATTTCTAATCCGATTTTCGTTTTAGTATAACTTTTCGCTCGTTTATCGGAATTAGGCGATTCAAGCGCCTGGAGTTTCGTCTCGAAACCCTCTTTCCGAATAATCAACTTAAACATGCTTTTGCTACTGTAAAATTTTCCCTAGATCCAGATTACTAGAACGAAGTTGTTTTCTTTCGCCGTTTGATTTTCTTTTGCTTCGTTCGATTTGATTCTTTTTGCAAACCAGGGTTCTTAAGTTGAACTTTCTGGTTAGATCTTTTATTTGAGTTTTACTTGTGCATTAGATGAGTACTTATTGAATGCTTGTTGTTTGTCTGTGATAGAATACCCGTAGTGCGCCGCTTGTTACTTCGAATCTCTAGGTTTCGCGGATCATCAGCAAGGCAAGTAACACTTTGATCATACCCTTTTCTACAACCCAGTTTTATTGCATTAGACCAATCCTCACACATTGCATGATTAGGATCTAATTAAATTGTGGGATGGGAAGTAGATGAGGTAGTACCTATTACCTGTTTAATTATCAAACCATTGGGAGTTACTTCTACGTTTGCTTATTATGCCATGCTATGCCAGTAGACGTGGATTGGGTGAGTGAGATCCATGACAGATGTGAGATTTATAATTAAGGGTTTATCTAAGGTGGCAACCTAACACACATCTGGGTGGATTGAGGCACCTGGGGTTTCCAGGACTTGCCTATTTTCTTTTGGACCGCCACCCAGGCTCAAAGGGATCATGAGATTATTCATACTAGAAACTTCCGTGTGCGGCCACAAGCCATTATGGGCTCTGGCATAGTTGACTAAGTTGTGCGAACTCTTATAGGGTAGACTAGCAGATGTAGGGGAAAGTAGGTGTACCGGTCTATCCATCGTAAGGTGCTAGCGCTTCTGAAAGACTGTGTCTCTGTCATCCGTTTCTCAAACACCATGTAGTGCGAGAAATCCAACGGAGGCGATTGAGTCTTGTGGGGAAAATTGCGCAAACCTCTGCAGAGTGTAACAAACTAATCATGGTTAGCCGTGTCCCCGGTTATGGACATCTTGAGTATCTGGTACCTGGATTATCATGTGAATCTCAACATGTTACTCTAAAATTAATATTGTTGGGTTTTAATTGATGCTTAATTGGGATTGAGAATGCTGTCAACCATTCTCAATGTTTAACAACCACCATGATAGTAATTAAATTTATTCCTTTGAAGTAGGGAAAAATTGGCTTTACGCAAAAACTGTAACCATAGAGCTTTCCACCAGCCAAATATGCATATAGTATAGCTGTTGCATTCCATTATTCTCTATGTGTTATCTTGCCAGCATATTCCATGTGCTGACCCGTTTCGGGCTGCAATGTTAATGTTGCAGACTTTTCAGACGATGATTGAGGAGTTTTAGGTCGTGGTTCTATACTCAGTGATGCCGTTGGAGTTGATGGACTCACTTATCTTCCAAGCCTTCCGCTGTTATCGTTATTAGATGGCCTTAAGCCATATTTATTGTAACAAGTTCTCTTTTGAGACACTCGATGTAATAAGTGTGTGATTGCTACTATGCTATAAATCCTCCGAGTACTGTGTGGTGTCAGCATTACTGATCCAGGGATGACACCGGAGCACAGAGATCAGACTATTTGAGGTCTGGTCGCTACAACAGAGGTGCGAACCCTTGTCTCGGAGGAGGGGGTGGCTTATATAGAGTGCGCCAGGACCCCGGCCAGCCCATGTTACAAAGTGTTCAATGTACATTAAGGCAGAGCGTTACGGGTAATGCTAGTAATAAAGTGCTATGATGACCATAAAAGCTATTTAATGACCGACCGTTAGCATGCGGAGTGACTTCAGGTCTCCTGGCCGTCGAGTGGTTGGATCTTGGTCGAGTGATTGTTTCTTGGTCGAGTGTCTTCGAGTCTGTTGAGTGGAACACCTCCAAGTCGATTGAAAGGTGGTTTCTTCTAGAGATGTCCTTGGGTAGGGCAGTTAGGACAGGTCCATGACCCTACCCTAGGTACATAGCTTCATCATTAGCCCCCGAATGGATCGAGGTTTGAGTGGGGAAGGAGTTGAGGACCTCTCCGACTCGTTTTTCATGCCGTGAGCATATCTTGTTCCGGATCAATGGACCTGAGTGAGGACAACAACTTCCTTTTCAGTCGCCTCGATCCATTCTTAATTCTTCGTCGAGTGAGTTTCTTCACTTGTAAGGCTCCGAGTGATGGTGCGGAGGAGATCTTTTAGTCTAACAAGTTTGCTTGCTGCCCGCAGATTTCGTGGGATCCGAATTTTGGGAAGCGCGCGGGATGGGGGAGGCCACAGTAATCGGATGGGATAGAGCGGAGACGCCTCGATCCCCGTGCCGCCTTTTTCGCCACGTACCATGCGCGCGATCGTTACGGGATTTGACAGAGCCACCTGGGCCTACCCGTCAGCCACTCGGAAGCGGCCTCATAATAGGCGTTGGACCGGGGTCTCCCGAATAGTGCGTTCCCATTTCCTCTTCTCCTCTTCACGCCCCTCCGTTGCGCTCGCTCTCGCCCCAGCATCACTGCTCCGTACGCGTCTCGCCGGCGACAATGGGGAAGGCGAAGACGGCGGCTCTGGAGCGGGCAAAGAAGGCGACGGCAAGGTCTAAGGGGAAGGCGACCAGCCGGGGCGGATCTTCCTCGCGGACCGGCCTACCAAGGGGCTGGATCCAGGGCAACTGGATCCACTTGAGGATCACCCAAGAAGACCTCGACGACCTAGCCGAAGGGGGGCTGATCCCCAATGACTCGGCGCGGCTTCCGGGGAAGGAATCTAAGCCGCAACCTCGGGAGGGTGAGCGTGTTCTTCTTGCCACCCACGTCGACCGTGGATTTTCATTGCCTCCTCACCCTTTCTTTTGAGGGTTTCTGAACTTCTTTGGGGCACAACTCCACCATTTTACCCCGAACTCGATCGTTTATCTCGCCGCTTTCATTTCTTTGTGTGAGAATTTCCTGGGTTGCCAGCCTCACTGGGGTCTTTTCAAGCATATTTTCACTTGTCGCTCCCAGACAGTGAAAAAGGCTAATCCGAGTGATGAGAGGACCCAAGTGATCTAGATGTGTGGGGGTCTTGGCATCCAGACAAGAGGGAAAAGCTCCTTTCCGGCCATGATTCTTCCTGACTTGGTTCGCGGATGGCAGTCGACCTGGTTTTATTGTAAAGACCAGTCGACGCCAGGGAAATCGACTGGCCTCCCTCCCTTTACCATGGACCGATTGGAGAAACCCTCCCCTTTGAAGGTGCTCCCGGAGGAGAAGGCGCACGTGAAGCTGTTGGTCGATCGAGTGGTCCAGCTTATTCGTGACGGGGTCACTGGTATGGATCTCTTGGAGGTCTTCCTTCAGCGGCGCATCCAGCCTCTTCAAGCTCGAGACCATCCGATGTGGATGTATTCGGGCCTTGAAGACTCCACTCGGATCCACCCGGAGGAGGTCGACGACGACACACTGGAGAAGTGGCTGTCGGGCACAAGGACAATCCCCGGGGAGCTAGGAGAGTTCCCCCATTCGACCAATCTCATGCACCAGAGCAGGTCTGATTCTGAGTTTTTGCTTGTAATCTGAATTCACTAACACAGCTGCCTATATTGCGTCGACTGACTTTGTTCTCCCTGCTTCCTTTCAGGCTATTATTGAAATGTATTCAATGCCCAACAGGGAGCAAGAGCAAGCACTGGAAGGCGAGGCGAGTGGCGGCAACAGTGGCGAGTGGACTTCCGATGGTGAAGGGGATGGAGGAAGCGATGGCTCAAGTGATGGAGAAGAAGTCGAGTCGCCCCCTCGCAGGGAGATGCGATCCAAGCTCGACCAAGAACGACCGAGTGCCCGCGACAAGGCAACTACTCAGGTTGGTCAGTCTTCGAAGCGTCCTCGGATCTCTTCACCAACCCCGACTAAGAAGGCTCCAAAGCACCCCAAAGTTGCAGAGCCGAGGACTTAGAAGGCGTTGCCGAAGATCAAGATTGATATCCCCGTCACCTCCGCGTGAGTGTCTCTCTTTGTATTCACTCGACGCTCCACGCTGTTTGTTTTTCTTGTTTTGACTGGACGAACTTTGGAATTGTCAGTGCTGCCACTTCCGGGACCTCAGCTTACAGGGATGATGATGAGGTGATGGAGGATGCGGTCACTTCTAACCCGGGTATGATTTCTGCCATACTATCTTTACTCGGTCGATTCAACTGCAATGTGTATCATTGGGTGACGTGATTTTGGCAATTGAACTTTGCACAGCTCCCAACATTATTGAGCCTCCCTGATGATAATGAAGAGTCCGAGAGGCCTTTGACGAGGAAGAATAGGCGAGCTCCTGTAAGTGAGGTGCTACAGTCGACGCCGAGGGAGGATCCAGTCGTTTAGGACACTGGCGACGTCAATCGGGGTTCTGTTACCTTCGTTGAGCCACTGTCGAGTGCCTTGCCTTCTTCGTCGACTGCTCGAGCCCCTGTCGACCCGCCTTCACTTTTTGCGACCCATCATGTCCCAGAGGACGAGGTGAATGCTGCTAGGGAAGCCATACGCCAGGTGGGCATTATGATGGAGAAGATGAAGACGGTGCGGGACGCCAGCCAAGCCGCCTATGATGCCAGCTCGGCTCTCCAGAGCAACGTTCAGGTTAGTTGGTCGCCGCTTGTTCTGTTAGGATATGCTACCTGAAGATTCTTTCCGAAAACCTTTGCATCTGTACACCCACTGGGTGCGTCGATTGAATTTTTGGACTAGTGGGGGCACGCTGAGTGCACCCACTGGGTGTAGTCCCCGAGACTACGGTGGACTGCTGGCAGTCGACTGTAGTCTTTGTATTTTGCCGAATGTATAAACCAAACTGGTAGTTTGTCTCTTCCACTTGGTATGGTCGAGTGGGATCAGAACCGGTGGGGGCACGCTAAGTGCACCCACTGGGTGTAGTCCCCGAGACTACGGTGGACTGTTGGCAGTCGACTGTAGTCTGAGTTCTACTTTCTCTCTTTTTGCCCCTTTTTTTTGGACTCGACTTCGGCGGGCCGGTCGAGTGGGATCAGAACCGGTGGGGGCACGCTAAGTGCACCCACTGGGTGTAGTCCCCGAGACTATGGTGGACTACGGGCAGTCGACCATAGTCTTAGTATTTATTGCCTTTGTTGTTTTTTGCTGTAAAAATAACTTCTCCCCTTTGATTTCAGAAATCTTGTGATCTTGGAGCTCGCTTTGCTGACTTGGAGAAGTAGCAGATTCAACTGAACCTTGACTTGGAGCTGGCCAGGACAGAGCTGCAAAAGGTCAGAGACAGCGCCGCAGGTAAGACGAGTCTGTCGACTAGTCAGTTTTAGGCTTGAGTACCCTTCTGCTATTTCTAAATCAATCATCATTTCTTTGCAGAAAAACTGAAAGAAGCTCTGGCGAAGAAGGATCACGATTTGGCCGCTGCTCGTAAGGAGGCTGACGACAAGATCGCTTTGGCCAAACAGAAGCTGGCTTCGGTCGGCCAGTTGGAAGAAGAGAATACCAGGCTGAAGACCGCTCTGAATGACTCCAACAAGGAGTGCTCGCGCTGGAAGAAGGCGAATCTCGTCCAGGGCAAGAAAATGGAAGGCATTGCTTGCAGGAGGGATGATCTGGAGAGCTATCTGAGAAGTCTTGCCAAGAAGTTGTTCATCAAGCTTGAAGGTGCACATTCTGTTCTGACTAATTTTTTTTGTTGACTCAGTGTACGAAAATTGACTTATCCTTGGATCGTGAATGCAGAGTTTTGCCAAAACTTTGAAGAGGAGACTAGGCGGATTGAACCAGGCTTTGATCCAATCAACTCTCCCGTGAAAGATGAAACTGCCATGAATCTGCTCAGCCTGGAATCTTGCATCGATAGTGCCGTGGACTACTTGGCTCGACTGAAGGTCGCCATGTCGTGGATTGACCCGGCACTTTGGCCAGAGGCTGTGCTCCAAAATGATATTGAGTCCCTGATGACTCGACTAAATGAAATCCCCGACCGAGTGCAAGAGTGGAAGAAGTCTGCTGCTTGGTGTGGCGCTGACGTGGCTCTGTCTTTGGTTCGTGTCCACTGCAAGGAGGTGCGACAGGACAAACTGGCAGCAATCAAGGTCGCCAACACCCAGAAGCATGACTTCCGAACCTTTATGGAGACTTTCATCGCTGCAGCCACTCGGATAGCCGACGGCGTCGACCTGGATGAGTTCGTCGAGCCTGCTAGCCCTCCTCCCGCGGAGTGAACAAACTTTTATGTCCCACCTTAAATTTGCCTCGGAATGCCGAGTGATTTTTGCAACCGTTAAACTTTTTTGAGCTACATGCCCGAGTACTTCGATCTGTGATCTGGAACCTTTGGAATTTACTCGAGCTTGGTTTACCGTTGAATATCTTTATGAATCTCCTGCTGAGTGAACCCATTCTTCATTCGAGACAACCTTTGCATTCGCAGTGCAGCTCCGAAGGAGAGGGAAGCAATCGACCCATGTCTTGTATTTGTGGCGAAGCTCTCCAGGAGAAGGTGGCAGTCGACCCGCACTTCGTTACTGTAGAGTGGGATGAATCGCGCATTGTATTTGTGGCGAAGCTCCCCAGGAGAAGATGGCAGTCGACCTGCCCCTCGTCGTCCTTGAGGAATGAGATGTGTTTCGTACTTAGGCGAGTTCTGGACTGCAGCTAAGCCCCCGAGTGGGAGGATTGCTCTCCAGTCGGTAGGATTTTTTTCAAACTTAGGCGAGTGCCGGACTGCAGCTAAGTCTCTAAGTGAGAGAACTTAGGCGAGTACTGGACTGCAGCTAAGCCCCCGAGTGGGAGGATTGCTCTCCACTTGGTAGGATTTTTTTAAACTTAGGCGAGTGCCGGACTGCAGCTAAGTCTCTAAGTGAGAGAACTTAGGCGAGTACTGGACTGCAGCTAAGCCCCCGAGGATTGCTCTCCACTCGGTAGGATTTTTTAAAACTTAGGCGAGTGCTGGACTGCAACTAAGTCTCTAAGTGAGAGAACTTAGGCGAGTACTGGACTGCAGCTAAGCCCCCGAGTGGGAGGATTGCTCTCCACTTGGTAGGATTTTTTTAAACTTAGGCGAGTGCTGGACTGCAGCTAAGTCTCTAAGTGAGAGAACTTAGGCGAGTACTGGACTGCAGCTAAGCCCCCGAGTGGGAGGATTGCTCTCCCCTTGGTAGGATTTTTTTTAAACTTAGGCAAGTGTCGGACTGCAGCTAAGTCTCTAAGTGAGAGAACTTAGGCGAGTACTAGACTGCAGCTAAGCCCCCGAGTGGGAGGATTGCTCTCCACTCGGTAGGATTTTCTCAAACTTAGGCGAGTGCTGGACTGCAGCTAAGCCCCCGAGTGGGAGAACTTAGGCGAGTACTGGACTGCAGCTAAGCCCCCGAGTGGGAGGATCGCTCTCCACTCGGTAGGATTTTTTCAAACTTAGGCGAGTGCTGGACTGCAGCTAAGCCCCCGAGTGGGAGAACTTAGGCGAGTACTGGACTGCAGCTAAGCCCCCGAGTGGGAGGATTGCTCTCCATTCGGTAGGGTTTTTTGAAAGTTAGGCGAGTGCTGGACTACAGCTAAGCCCCCGAGTGGGAGAACTTAGGCGAGTACTGGACTGTAGCTAAGCCCCCGAGTGGGAGGATTGCTCTCCACTCAGTAGGATTTTTTCAAACTTAGGCGAGTGCCGGACTGCAGCTAAGTCTCCCAGTGAGAGAACTTTAGGCGAGTACTGGACGTCAGCTAAGCCCCCGAGTGGGAGGATTGCTCTCCGCTCGGTAGGATTTTTTCAAACTTAGGTGAAACGGATTCGCAGCTAAGCCCCCGAGTGGGAGGCTGGCTTGCCACTCGGTAGGATTTTTTCAAACTTAGGCGAATCGGATTCACAGCTAAGCCCCCGAGTGGGAGGTTGGCTCGCCACTCGGTAGGAAATTGTTTTTACAAACTTAGGCGAAGCGGATTCGCAGCTAAGCCACCCACTGGGGGATTTCTTACGCAAACAAAAACAATAATATTCACTGGGAAAATTATAACGCTCTTGTCTTTGATAAATAAACTACATGAGTTTTTCTTATTACATCTCATGCGAGTGAGAATTCAAGTATAAAAGGGGCGAAGTAGCTCCGCATTCCAGGCTCGTGGCTCATCAATCTGGCGATCGACATTGTAGAGGTGGTATGCTCCATTGTGGAGGACTCTGGTTACTATGAAGGGGCCTTCCCAAGTAGGAGCGAGCTTGTGTGGTTTCTGCTGATCCACTCGGAGGACTAAGTCTCCTTCTTGGAAGGCTCGGCTCTTCACGTTTCTGGCATGGAGTCGACGCAAGTCTTCCTGATAGATGGTCGATCGAATTAAGGCCATTTCCCTTTCTTCTTCTAGGAGGTCGACTGCGTCCTGCCGGGCTTGTTCTGCTTCATCTTCTGAGTAGAGCTCGACTCTGGGAGCGTTGTGAAGCAGGTCACTCGGTAAGACTGCCTCGGCCCCGTAGACCAGAAAGAATGGGGTTCTTCCGGTCGATCGATTCGGGGTTGTCCTCAATCCCCAAAGGACTGATGGAAGCTCGTCGACCCATGCACCTGCTGTGTGCTTGAGATCGCGCATCAATCGGGGTTTCAGTCCTTTGAGAATTAGGCCGTTTGCCCTTTCTGCTTCCCCATTCGACTGGGGGTGAGCGACCGAAGCATAGTCGACCCGAGTGCCCTGAGAGGCGCAAAAGGCCCTGAATTTGTCGGAATCGAAGTTTGACCCGTTGTCGGTGATGATGCTGTGTGGAACTCCATATCTGAATATCAACTCTCTGATGAAACTGATAGCGTTGCAAGCATCAAGATTCTTGATAGGCTTGGCTTCAATCCATTTGGTGAACTTGTCGACTGCTACCACCACATGAGTGAAGCTGCTCCTGCCTGTTCTCAGTGGCCCAACCATGTCCTACCCCCAAATAGCGAAAGGCCAGACGAGTGGAATGGTTTTCAGGGCTGATGCGGGCTTGTGTGGCATATTGGAGTAATACTGACATCCTTCACATTTGTCGACTATCTCTTTGGCCATCTCATTGGCTCTTGGCCAGTAGAACCCCGCTCGGTATGCTTTAGCCACAATGGTCCGAGAGGACGCATGGTGACCACAGGTCCCCGAGTGGATATCGTTAAGGATCATCTGACCTTCTTCTGGTGTAATGCACTTCTGGTCGACCCCAGTCGCGCTTTCTCTATATAACTGTCCCTTTATGACTGTAAAGGCCTTGGATCGACGGACGATCCGTCAAGCCTCTTCTTCGTCTTCTGGGAGTTCTTTCCTTAGGATGTACGCGATGTACGGTTCTATCCAGACAGGAGTGATAACCAAGACTTCCATGATCAGGTCGACCACAGCTGGAACTTCAACTTCAGTCGGATCCATGGCACTTTTTGGCTGCGGGGCCTCTTCAGTGAAGGGATCCTCCTGGACTGATGGTGTGTGGATGTGTTCCAAAAACACATTGTTGGGAATGGCTTCTCTTTTGGAACCTATTTTTGCCAGATCATCAGCTGCTTGATTTTTCTGTCGGGGTATGTAATGAAGCTCTAACCCCTCGAATTTCTTCTCCAGCTTTCTCACTGCATTGCAATAACCAGTCATGGCTGGACTTTTGACGTCCCATTCCTTCATCACTTGATTGACCACCAAATCTGAGTCACCATAGAAAATGAGGCGACGGACGCCGAGTGAAATGGCCATGCGCAACCCATATAAAAGTGTTTTGTATTCTGCCTCATTGTTAGAGGAATCAAAGTGGATTTGAAGAACATATCTGAGTTTATCTCCTCTGGGGGAGACCAACACCACTCCGGCTCCAGAACCATTTAGCATCTTGGAACCATCAAAGAACATGGTCCAATGCTCCGAGTGAACCTGAGTCGGCAGTTGCTGTTCAATCCACTCGGCGACGAAATCCGCGATTGCCTGGGACTTGATAGCTTTCTTTGCCTCAAACTTGATATCAAGAGGAAGGAGTTCAATCGCCCATTTTGCCACACGACCAGTTGCGTCCGTGTTATGCAAGATCTCTGACAATGGAGCGTCGCTAACGACTGTAATGGAATGATCAGAGAAGTAGTGGGCAACTTTCTTTGTGGTCATATAAATCCCATATACGAGCTTCTGATAATGAGGATATCTTTGCTTCGATGGGGTCAAGACTTTAGAAATATAATACACTAGGCGCTGAACTTTGAAAGTTTTCCCTTCTTCTTCCCGCTCGACCATAAGTACCGTACTGACGACTTGTCCTGTGGCTGCAATGTAAAGCAGCAAAGGCTCCTTGCTGATTGGGGCAGCAAGCACTGGCTGGGTGGAGAGCAGAGCTTTGAGCTCTGCGAACGCTGCGTCAGCTTCAGGAGTCCAGTCGAACTTGTCAGACTTCTTCATCAATCGGTAAAGAGGTAATGCCTTTTCACCGAGACGGGATATGAATCGACTTAGGGCGGCCAAGCAACCAGTAAGCTTCTGAACATCATGCACTCACACAGGACTTTTCATTCGGAGTATAGTACCGACTTTTTCTGGATTGGCGTCGATTCCCCGTTCGGAAACGAGAAAACCGAGTAACTTTCCGCTAGGAACCCCGAATGTGCATTTCGATGGATTAAGCTTAATATCAAACCTTCTGAGGTTGGCAAAGGTTTCAGCAAGGTCAGTCAGCAGGTCGGAACCCTTCCGTGACTTGACCACAATATCATCCATGTACGCCTCCACATTCCGACTGATTTGGGTGAGTAAACACTTCTGAATCATCCTCATGAATGTGGCTCCGACATTCTTGAGGCCGAATGGCATGGTAACATAACAGAAGCACCCGAATGGAGTGATGAAAGCTGTTTTGATCTCGTCAGGTCCATATAGACGGATCTGATGGTACCCGGAATAGGCATCTAAAAAAGACAGTCGCTCACATCCCGTAGTCGAGTCGACTATCTGGTCGATGCAGTGGAGAGGAAAATGATCTTTCGGGCAGGCCCGATTGATATGTTTAAAGTCAACGCACATGCGAAGTGACTTGTCCTTCTTGGGGACCATGACGACATTGGCGAGCCACTCGGATTGGTAGATTTCTCGGATGAACTCTGCCGCTAAGAGCCGAGCTACCTCTTCGCCAATGGCCTTTCTCTTTTGGACGGCGGACCGTCGGAGATGTTCCTTGACATGTTTTATTTTTGAGTCGACTCTTAGGCAGTGCTCAGCCAGCTCCCTGGGAACACCCGGCATGTCAGAGGGCTTCCATGCAAAAATGTCCGAGTTCTCACGGAGGAACTGGATGAGCACTTCTTCCTATTTGGAGTCGAGTGTTGTCGAGATATGAGTTGGAGCAGCGCTGGGGTCGGTCGGGTGGATATGAGCTGTCTTTGTATCGCTAGTCGACTGAAAAGCTAACTCCGTAGCGGGCTTCTTGGCTCGCAACAAATCACTCGGGTCTGCAGTCTTATGGTATTCCTGCAACTCCACCACTGCCATTTGAGCGTCGGCGATCTTCAAACCTTGCTGAAAACATTCTTCCGCTTCCTTCCCATTGCCCGTAATAGTGATCACACCTTTGGGGCCAGGCATCTTCAATTTGAGATACACATAACACGGTCGGGCCATGAAACGTGCATAAGCCGGCCTGCCCAAAATAGCGTGGTAGGCACTCTGGAAGTCTACAACTTCAAATTTCAACTTCTCTTTGCGGTAATTCTTGGAATCACCGATAACCACATCAAGAGCAATCTGGCCGAGTGACTCAGCCTTCTTCCCAGGAATGACCCCATGGAAACTCATGTTGCTGACACTGAGTCTGGACATCGGAATGCCCATCCCTTTCAACGTCTCAGCATACAGTATGTTCAAACCACTGCCACCATCCATCAGGACCTTGGTCAGTCGAGTACCTTCAACAACTGGGTCGACCACCAAAGCTTGCCTCCCAGGGGTGGCAATATGCGTTGGGTGATCGGATTGGTCGAACGTGATGGCAGTCTAGGACCATTTCAAATAACTTGGTGTCGCCGGAGCAACCATATTCACCTCTCGGTTGATGACTTTCAGTCGACTTTTGCTCTCAACATCAGCAAAAATCATCAAGGTGGAATTGACTTGAGGGTATCCGTCATCACTGTCCTCTTTGTTCCCGACCTTGTCTGACTCCTTTTCCTTACCTTTGGGCTGCTTGCCTTGGAACTACTGGATCAAGAGTCGACACTGTCGAGTGGTATGTTTCGGGTAAATGAAATTACCCTCTTCATCTTTCTTTGTGTGGACGATACATGGCAAGTCCAACACATCATTTCCGTCTTGCTCTTTAACCTTTTGGGGGTTCCAAGGCCCTTTAGGTTTCCCTTGAAACTTTCCTTGGGTTAAAGCCAAGGCTTCCCCGGGAGCCGCTGGCTCGGCTTTCCGCTTCTGTTTCCGATTGGAATTGCCTCCAGGTTCTTGGGCGACTGACTTGAGTTTGCCACTCCTGAGTCGATCCTCATCTTCGCCATTAGCGTACTTGGTGGCAATCTCCATCATCCGATTCAGGGACATATCCCCGGTTCGACCAAATTTCAAATTCAGTTCTCTGTACTTGACGCCTTCCTTGAAGGCACAAACTGCTTGGTGGTCAGGCACATTCTCCACCGAGTGATGTAACGTGATCCACCTCTGGATGTAATCCCTCAAAGTTTCATTCGGCTTCTGTACACAAGACCGCAGTTCCGTCAGCCCTGCCGGTCGCTTGCACGTGCCTTCAAATGTGGTGACGAACACTCGGGAGAGATCCTCCCAAGTGTAAATGCTGCTAGGCGCTAACTGGTTCAGCCACGCTCTGGCCGAGCCCTCCAACATGAGAGGCGGGTGCTTCATGGCCACTTCATCATTGCCACCGCCGATCTGGACGGCCACTCGGTAATCTTCAAGCCAAGTATCAGGCTTGGACTCGCCAGTGAACTTACTGACTCCAGTCGCCAACCTGAAGTTGGGAGGAATCACAGCGGCCCTGATGGCTCTACTAAAGCACTCTGGCCCCGAAACATGTACTCTGCTGCTGGTAGGTGCATCTCTGTCGTGACCTTCTCAGCGAGCCCTGTTCCTGTCGACCAAACCCTGGACGAGAATGGATCTCGGGTCAAAGCCTGGCCCTCTGGGGTCGACTAGAATCCTTCGCCCACCACTATGAGGGAGCCTGTCATCCTGCTGGCGAGGCACATACGACCCGCTCCTCGGGGGAGGCGTGGGCACTCGACGTCGACCGTCATGATCGACTCGGTGATCATACTGCTCATGGTTCCCATACTGGTCATGCCGGTCTCCACGTCCCTCACACCTCGAGGGCGATCTCGGGCTGTGAGCCGACTGGACTATGTCTGCGGCAACGGATCTGCTGTGAATCCTGTTCCGCGACTGAGAAACAGCGGAATTATGATCTCCTGCTGCCCGGAGTAACGCTCTGATCTGCAGCAAGCCTCTGCCAGCCTCCGACTGGGAAGGCTGAATCGACTGCGCTATACGGGCCGCAACTGCTAAATTCTGAATCGGAGTTCGATATACCTGTGGGGGCGGGAAGAGCTGACGTCGACTGGATTTGGGAACCCGTTGTCGCACACGCTCGTCGAGTGCTCGCTGGAGGTTCTCCAGTCGAGTGCACTCGGCCAAGTTTGCCAGGCGCGCGTCCTCCAAGGCGCGAGCCTCGGGGGTTTCTCCAACGATAGGAGTGTGTAGTGCATCCATTTTCCGGCGGCGAAGTTCTTCTCTTTGCAGCAATGTGAGAGGCTCGGGAAGATACTCCTCATGGAGACGCGACGGGTCGCCTCCACCTGCGCCTCCTTCGGTGCGGGAAAACCAACAGGACTGGGTGGTCCATCGACCATCAGAACCTCCGCCGCCGGATCGCTGTTGTCGCACTCGGATGCGGTCTTTGTGGAGCCAGTCGACAGGTCGAACAAGCCGTAGAGGGATTCGTCGGGCTCGATTGCCGCGACTTGAGGGGTGGCCGACTGACGTGCCACCGCGTGCCTCACCCACCGCTGAAGTCTCGACCGACCAGAGCGCTTGCGCCGGCGAGAAACGAGGAGGGAGGACAACACAGGAGCCGACCAGTAGGGGGTCGACGGTTGCCGCAGGAGAACACCGTGGACGCACGCGCTAAAGTGTGTTGCCCCGCGAGCAGGGAGTGCGTCCACATCGAGCGGAGCCTCCTGGAGCCAAGCAGAGTCGTTGACGATGAACGTGAGCGCGCCGAGACGGATCTCGCGGCCCTCCACCGAAGCTCCGCCGAAAACCATGATGATTCGGGTCGGAAAAGGTCGCAACTCCTCCAACAAACGCTAAAACACCAGCCCCACGGTGGGCGCCAACTGTCGTGGTTCTAAGCCTGACAGTAGTGTAGGGGGGTAAGTATGGAGAGTCAAGATCTTAGCTATGGAGAAGTTGTAAGCACGCAAGGTTTACGAGTTCAGGCCCTTCTCGGAGGAAGTAATAGCCGTACGTCTCGGAGCCCGGAGGCGGTCGACTGGATTATGTGAGTATGAGTTACTGAGGTGCGAACCCTTGTCTCGGAGGAGGGGGGGTGGCTTATATAGAGTGCGCCAGGACCCCGGCCAACCCACGTTACAAAGGGTTCAATGTACATTAAGGCAGAGCGTTACTGGTAACGCTAGTAATAAAGTGCTATGATGACCATAAAAGCTACTTAATGACCGACCATTAGCGTGCGGAGTGACTTCAGGTCTCCTGGCTGTCGAGTGGTTGGATCTTGGTCGAGTGATTGTTTCTTGGTCGAGCGTCTTCGAGTCTGTCGAGTGGAACACCTCCAAGTCGATAGAAAGGTGGTTTCTTCTAGAGATGTCCTTGGGTAGGGCAGTTAGGACAGGTCCATGACCCTACCCTAGGTACATAGCTTCATCACACAGGTCAGCTTCCGAAACGGTGCGCCCCAGATGTCAGGGGGAGGAATCATTTTTTGGGTGGGTGAAGCTAGAATATCCGAGATTGAAGAAGAAGCACGGCATCCGTTGGATGGACATCCAACGGCCACTGCTGCTAGAACCGTGTGTTGACTATAAGTTGACAAAGCCTTGCATACGCGTCAACTCTGTTTTTTTAGGGGACGCGTCAACTTAGTAAGGCCAGAAGTGTGTGGCAGAGAACTTATAGTCCATTTGAGATTTGTAAGAATGTGTAGCCCATTTTTGAATTCTAATGGAATTTACTACAGCCCATTTACAGTTTGTTAAAAGTACAGCCCATTTCAACCAACCGTTCAAAACAGAATTCAATATAATTTCCCACATTTTGATGGGATCCGAAATATTTTTATCCCAAAATTTCTAGTCAGATTAAATAAATTTATATTACGTAAAAATCAAACGAAACATTGCGCTCGCAACAATTAATGAAATTAAAATTTTCAATATCCAAAAATAATATTTTATAAAGTAATCACGTGTTTGGTGCATTTTTTATAGTTACTGCCCAGTTTTTATAATTACATCCCATTTATTATTTCTTAAAGCCCATTTTCTTGTTAAGCCTAATGCATCCCTCCTAGGAAAGATTTTCAGCCCAACGGGGCGGAGAATAACAACTTGACCTTGCCTGGGTATTCCTAAAAAAGAGTATAGCTGGGCTAGCCATTTTCAGCTTGAAAAAAAATTAATATCTGGGCTGGATATCTAGCCTGGGCTAGACGGGCCACAGCCCGCCCAGTTAATACCTGCAGCGATGTTTTCGTTGTTGTTCAGAGGAGAAAAATTAATATCTGGGTTAAACATCGAAAAACTCTGCAGTGCTCACACCTCAAAAACACAAATACTGCTCGAGCTGCTTGGTCCCAGCTGTCGTCCGCTTCTTGTGCAATTCTCTCGTTTATTGACTACTACATAGGTTGACAATGGTGTGGAACCGTGATGTCAGGAAACCAGGGGGAAGAAAAATAAATTACTCCAGCGAGCGCTTCCACCTCTGCCTCGTTGTCTCCCGTGGAAACTCCTTTCCTCCTTTTTTTTGCTCGGGCAAGGACCAATGCATGCAGCACGTCCATGCGATTATTAGGCAAGAAATAAAAGTGCTTTGCATGCTATGAATTACGATGGCCTGCATGGGTAGCTAATAAGGCATCATCTTAACTACTGTGATTAAATGTTGTGTTTAGAAGAGAGAAATATTCTTCTTTTTCACCAATCTGCTTGCACCTAGGTCGTGATGCACCTTCTAATACGACTTATTCACCTAGACAGAGGGAGTATAGTTTTATACATACATATATATATATATATATATATAAAATAAGGAGGCACTTGCGTACGTGAGGCTATGGACCTGGTGGGTCCCCATTGTCATCCTCTCCAAGTAAAGTCATCTCCTCACGCGCGCGCTTTCCACCCGAAACAGTCAGCGCCGCCTGCCCCGCTTCCCGGTGCAGGCGATTGCTCCACCTTCAACTGACACAAGTGCCATCCGTCCGTCCATCTGCCGCCCACATTAATGATACGCGGTTGCCGAGGCGGATACTCCGGCGCCACACGTCTGTCCCTCATAGCCGCAGTCATCTGCATCCGTTCCCTTTCTCCTATCACCACTACTGCACACCATGGCTTCCTCCCGCTCCAGCGCTTTTCGAGATGGGCGGACGATGGATCACAAGGATATGGCAGCCATTGCTGCCGACCGGCTGGCCGGCAGGCAGCCAGAGGACGACAATGTCCCAATAGAGAACATGGTAGTCGATGATTCGGCGCCAACCCCCTCCTCCGTGCCATCCTCGCCGGTGCATTGCACCATGACCATCGGCGAGGCCCGTGCCCAATATATGGACAGTGTGAGGCAGTTACGTCAGGAGCAGTTCTGGGAGGCGTAGGCCGACGCCACCTACAACCACCATCTCCTCCAGGAGCACCTACAGGCGGAGGAGCAGATCGCCGCGGAGCGGGCGGAGCAGGAGGCGCTGCTCGACTCATACCGCTTCGCCAGCAAGGGCCGTCTCGAGCGCTGGCGGTACAACATGCGGGTGGCGGAGGCTGCGGCCGCCTACAGAGAGGCTAGCAAAGAGGGCGATGAAGTGGGCAAGGTGCTGTTTGGCGAGACCGAGGACGAGGCAGAGGACAATGCCGGCACCGACGAGTCCCTGCTCCGCTGGCGTCGACGAGGCCCTACTCCGTTGAGGCCCCGCGGCACCAAGCAGAGGACACCGCTAGCTCCGCCGAGGCCCCGCCTCGCCAACAACGAGGCAGAGGACATCGCCGGGTCAGCCGAGGCCCCACCCTGCCAGCAACGCGGGGGAGGATTTCCACCGCTTCGCTGAGGCGCCACCCGCCGGCAATGAGACAAAGGACATCGCCGGCTCCACCGAGGCCCCGCCCCGCTGCCAACGAGGCCGCGCCACCCAGAAAACAAGGAAGAGTAGAACACGGTAGGTCGCCGCTGCTCGGGTCCAAGTAAGGCCACCGCTGCTACCCTCTTGTTGAAGCCAAGCTAGGCGGGTTGACCATTGACGACCGGTTAGCTTCTTGGCGGTGACGTGGAGTCGGGGAGTTCGCTGGAGAATAACGCTGCTTCTACATAACTGCTGGTGCAGTTGGCTGACTGACATGTGGGCCCAACATGCCACATGTCAGTTACGCAACTGCACCCGCAGTTAAGTCACTGAAGCTTCTGTTCGGCTTAGCGGGACACAGGTGGGTAGCTTCGGTTAATTAATTATACCTCCTTCGTCACCAAGCTTCCTCCTTCATGGATCTCATTGGCACTCTTGATGTGGAAGAGAAGGCGAGAGCAAAGGACACACATGCTTGAGGAATTGAGGGAGGATCTAGTGCCAATATGGTACAGAAGAACTTCCAGTCCCACAAGTTCAAGAACAAGGGCAAGTTTGATGGTAAAGCAAAGTTTGATGGGAAGAATAAGGCTATGCAACACGAACTTCAAGAAGAAGAATGACAAGAATAAAGGTGTTTGTCAGGTGGTGATCCTGATCATTGGGCTCCTAGTTGCCCTAATCACTATGACAAGCTAGGCCGGTTAATTAATTATACATCCAGCGCACCCCTTTATAGTTGAAATGTAATGAAATCCGGCATGTTTATATGAAATCCGACCGTGTATGAATGAATTTATTTCGATTAGTTCGAATTCTTGTATCACTGGCACTGGATGAACATGCAAAACTATACGTACTAGCATTATTCCCAGGGTGATCATCTCGTTTGCAGAAGTTTCACATGTACTCCCTCCGGTCCTTTCTAGTCTGCATACAAGTTTTGTTTGCAATCAAAGTATCTCTACTTTGACCAATCTTATACAAAAAAGTATGCACTTACACAATGTGCAAAGTAAAAAGGAACAGAAGGAGTACAAAGAGTTTGAGCAGCTTTTTAGCATTTCTGTACATTGCAATCAAACACACAGGCCTGGCAATCCATAGAGAACATTCAAAACAATCGATGATTATGCATCTCAGCGACTCACATGTCAGAGGCAATATTTACTTCACAACTAAAGAATAAAGAAAAAATTGATCGACGCTGCTGACAGCAAAGGGCGTCCCATTCAAAAATATCAAATGCATGTCTTGCTAAAATCAATGAGCAAAATTTGACAAGGTTGTCCCATTCCAAAATATCAAATGCCTGCGATTGTGGAATGGATAGGGTTTGCCATCAGTTCGGACATTGACATGGCACCTTGTGCTAAGTAAACCAGCTGTTCTTTTTGTGCAGTTCCACCAAAATGAACCAAATTCGTGCGTAGCTTGTATGATTTCCCCTCAGATGTTGCAACGCCTTGAACTTATCGGCACCTCCTTTCTTGTGGTGGAAATGAATGATTCGATGTATTCACGAACATTTTGTGCAGTTCCCATTGAAATCAAGATGAGCACCCCTGTTTGCACAAATACAAAAAAGTGATTAGTATAGAGCAAACTGTACTATGAATTGACAGTTTCAACAGGCACATACATGGTCCATGTAGAGCACACTTTTAGAAAAATGGAACTCACCAGAAATAATCCTAGAACAACAGCCAAAAAATGGAGATTTTGTCAGTCCTTTTGAGCTGAAGTTAGTTTGGTCTTGTGGGGAGTAATGTAACCATCCTTCAACTGCTCCTTCTAATGATAAGATAGACAGGGCTTCTTCATCCTGGCATAATCGGAACTAGTCACTTCACGTACTCAATATTCTTCTTCAGAGGAAGATGATCCTGTTGTGCAACGACAAGAGGACTACTAAATGCTAGCATCACTGTTTGCTCGAAAAAAGGAAAGGAAATATTTAAAACAACACAGATGAAGCACTTCTCAAGGACAATACCACTTTTTCATGACAATATCTAAACAGTAGCACAACACCAATAGAGATGACAAAGCTCAATCATATGGATGAAATCAGTGGGCGAGTACCAACCTTTGTCAGGAGGATTATTGTGTAGAGCATACAGATGAAGCATCTACGGTGGTGGCCAAGATTACTATATACTCCTCGATTAGTTTAATGTTCCGAACATCTTCTTGTGTAGTTCCACTAAAATATATGGTATTTTCAAAGAAGATCCCTGTTTGCACAAGTAGAGATAATTACATATTACATTAAGAGTGGCATCAAATCAGTGGCAAAACAATTGCTCGTTCCAGCCATAGCAATAAATTAAGATGCAAAACTATATCATTACTTGTGCCATCACAGTTCCGGTGCTTCATTGCAGCACCGGGAGTTGATTTTTGTTTTTCTTCCCCTTGTTCTTCCCCTTCATCACTTGGTTCAATAACAAACAAGCTTCGCCTTCAATGTAAGATTTGGCATGTCAATTAGGGAGCACAAGTATAGTACTAAACTTAATTTTCTGATGGAAGTGGCAAAATACAGGCCAGCAGTTGTGAAATATCCTTATCTTACCTCAATGGGATATTATGGTGCACATACAGATTGGAAGTCTTGTCTCCATTTGTGCAGTTCACTAAAATCAAGGAACATTATCATACAAGTAGCACAACATATGAATGCACACTGCAGAATCATGTGAAAGAAGGCTAGTACTGACCTCTCATGATGTGGAATTCAAACAACTCACAAGAAGAAGATCTGAACCAAATTCGCCTTAACGAATAGGAAGTAAGATCTCCTCTTTTGCAGTTCCACTAAGATCAAGAAATCAAGAAACATTGTCGGTGTGACATTTTGGTTGAACTGCACAAAACACTCTTAAAAATGTTTTGTGCAGTGTAACAAAAGGCACAATGGCAACAAGGTGAAGCAGATAACCCTGTTTACACAAAGGTGCAAAGGAAACAATTAGTGGTCAATAACGGTGGATGACATAGAAGCCAACAAAAAGAAGCATCTACCTTATCTAAATGGGAAAGAAAGCAAGACAGTAGCATTTCTCAAATGGTGGCATTGATTAATATTAACATAGAGATTATATTAACAATAAAATTCGTTAAACATGTAATTTGCTTTTAACTGTGGCATTGCATCAATTTTGCAGCGGCATTATTAGAGGGTGTTTGTTTACAGGGACATTTTGGTGTAGGTACTAAAAAAACTCCATGCCAGTCCGTGTTGGTCCTAGTTTTGTTATCAGACGCCTTTCCCTATGTGAGCGCAGCAAATCTAGTCCTGCTCAAACACTACAGCCTTGTCCCTTCCTTTCCTTTTTGAACTAGTACTTTCGCCCCTTCCTTTCCTTGTTGAACCACGTCCTAGATTTGTGCGATACAACTTTCCCCACTACTTTCCCCCATTCCTTTCCTCTTTGAACCACGTCCTAGATTAATGCTATACAACTTTCCCCCTTCATTTCCTCTTTGAACCATGTCCGAGATTCATGCTATATACAACTTTTCCCACTCCTTTCCTCTTTGAACCGCGTCCTAGATTCATGGTATACATGCAGCTAGAGCAATGCATGTGGACTAAGTAAATTATACCTTAAGGTTCTTGGGACGTGGTTCGGCGGGCGACGGGACGTCGGCGAAGAAGAAGGGGTCGGAGGCCCTCCCGCGCCGCTGCTAGGTGGAAAGTGAACAGCTGGGCCGGTAGTCCCTCGCCGACGGCGACAACATTAAGCCTCCTTTCCCTTCCCGGCAGACGGATCCTGCCGGCTCTTTGAGCAGCAGTGAGGGGAGAGAGAGGCCAACGAAGTCTTGTTTAGATCTATAGAGGGCGAGAGAGTGTGAAGAGAGCAACTACAAGCGCTGAGGCTCCAGCAGGAGAGGGCGAGAGAGTGTGAAGAGAGCAACTACAAGCGCTGAGGCTCCAGCGTGTATATGTATACTGGAGAGAGAATGTGAAGCGTGCAAACCCTAGAAAACATTCTGACCAGTCAAAGAATCCTCCTGGCACAAATTATGCTCAAGTGTAGTTATCGAACCCGAGACCTCAAGTTTGATGTGCGAACAGGATAACCAGCTACACAACCCTCCCGTTATGTTCAACGAGAGGGAAATAACCTTTTATACATTCCTGAATCCTTATTGTAACATGCACACAAATTTTGGGCACTTGTATTCGACTTAAGTCAGTGTGCCATCGTATCTCGTATACTTACTACTCCCTCCGTCTAGGTGTAATAAGTCACGTTAGAAGGTGCAACGGGACCAAGGTGCGTGCGTGTGCGCGCATGTGTGTGTGCGTGTGTGTTTAACACCATGTGTGTGTTAGAGAGAGCGACAGATCGACCTACTCCTACAGAGAGATGTTGTGTACTGTACGATTTTAGCCGTGAGAGTCAGTGCATCCTCTCATTTCCGGGCGTGTCCGGTAGGGACATGCGGACAACTGCCACGGCCGCTCCTGACCAGCCTGGCCCACCCAAAGCCCCACCATCGCCCGCGCGCGCTTCCTGCCCGAAACGGTCAGTGCCGCTCCAAAGAATCGGTGCCGCATTCATGCCCGGGCAGAGCGGACGCGACCTCTCACTGGCGCAAGAGTAATGGTTACTTCTCCCGTCCAACTTAATGCTGGGTCTATGTGATTTGACGGCTCATTGGTCTTTATTATTGAGGTCGTAGGACTGCTGGATGTCCCACGCTTTCGGCGAAAGGAGGTATACCTACTAGATTACAATTTTCTCCATTCTTATAGCGGAGGCGTGCAAGAGCAGTGAAAACACGCAGGCTCAGTGATCCGCATGTGGTTCATGGTGAAATCTCTACAAAGACTTATATTTAGGAACGGAGGAAGTACTAGTATAGTACGTACTGTAATTTATCAGTGAGATAAATTTGTACAATGCTATGAAGCTGCCAGCTTCTGTTACATGTATCTTGCGTCCAAGGTTGCCCGTTGCAACATTTCAGCAAATACAAAGGAGACTAACATGCATGCTATTGCATCTCAATGATTGACAAATCATAGCAAATATGTACTCCCTCTGTTCCAAAATAAGTTTCTCAACTTTGTGCAAACTTTGGTAGAAAGTTGTACTACTACTAAAGTTGACACTTATTTTGGAACAAAGGCAGCTAAAGAAAAAAACGATCCATGCAGTCCCTAGCCCTTGAACCGTGAACCCTGACCAGGCTTCAATTTGCTGGCAACGTTTGAGCTTCCTAATAAATGAAGTTTGCAACCTTTTGACCATCGAATCATTTTGTGCAGTTTCACCAAAATCGAGATGAGCATCCTTGTGGCAAAGAAATTGAACAAGCGTGATTAGAATAAGATTACCGGGACTAGTTGATGAGACATAAACTCATCACAAATACAGTACGTAGAAGCCAGTAGAGGTATGTGCGGGGCAAAGAAGTAGAGAAATATCCACAGGGAGTGATGTGGGTAGCTGGAGAAGTGGTGCAAGCCGGCTGTAAAGGGAGTTGTACCTGAGGGACGTAGCTCAACCTTGAGGAGGGCGGAGGGAGGCGGCAACTGCCCATGTCGCGACAATGAGCAAGGGACGAAGGCAACCTCACCGGCTTTGTGAGAGAGAACAGCGGGGACCCCTGATCGGGACGTGCCGACAGTGGTTTTTCGCCGTTGGCGATGGCCACCGCATCTACACTAAGCATCCACCCCTTCCCCAAGCGGACGTGATCCGCCAGGATTTTAGAGATGTGGCCACAGTCGTTTTGTGCGAGAGAGTGTGAAGAGAGCAACCCCAGCAAGCAACCGTGTAGGCTGGCCCGTCCTGACTATGTATATAGTGGAGCGGTTTCCTTTTCTCTCCATATGAACCTATCATATTGCGTACGTGCCACTGAAGAAAAAAAAACTTTATTTATAAATGATGCGGCACCTACTACTCGTTCTCCTATAACATTGCGCTTGGCATCTCCAAGATATTAACCTTGCGATTGGCTCTTCGCCTCTTCGGGAAGTCGAGCAATAATGGTAGTGCAGTATATATTTTTCTGGCTATATGAGACCGAATGAATTGCTGCACGTCCACCACGTGGGCGAGGGTCGAGTGGCGAGGGAGAGTGCTACATATGGAGCAAAATGAGTGAATCTACACTCTAAAATACGTCTATATACATCAGTGTTTGTAGTATGTACTAGTAGTTCATATTGAAATCTACTAAATGACATATATATTCCAAACAATATGATAGTATAATCTCTATAACCAAGGTAGTAGGGACGAGGAGTAAACGGAGGGAGTAGTAAAATTTTCTCCTCGGGCTGCGAGCCACCGCGCGCATGGGCGAGGGAGCGGGCGTAAGGCGTGGTAAGCAAGCTTCACCTCATCCTGCGAGCCACCGCGCCCGTGGGCGTGGGAGACGGCATACTAAGCAAGCTTCTCCTCGTTCTGCGAGTTGACGGGACACATCAAAAGTACTCCAGTGTGTAGAGCCTTGCCTCTAAGGTAGGCCCCACATGGTTTGCCTCTTTTTTTAATTTAACATAACGCGTCAAGTCGCAATTTGTTTGTTCACCCGTGGTAGACGATCCTCCCTCCACCAAGTGGACAACCAGTACACATGCCAAATTACCACGTGGGCTGCCTTTTCATATAGAAATGAGCTCCACCGTGTACCCGCGCGGGTGTGGTTGGGAAAGAGACGGGAGTACGTGCGTCGTGCATGCACCTCTTCTCTTCGTGCATGTCCCCCACCTACGTGGGGTGTGTGTGAGAGATACAAACTGTGTTCGTGAGTGTTTTTTGTTTTGGGCTGGGGGTGGGGTGGGGGGTTGATTTCGTGAATTATTTGTGGGAGTATGTGTCGATGACATCTCAAAAAAAAATTTGCATGCAATGTGTGTGAAATGGAGGCCTATCCATATCATACATAGAGGGTCGGGCAATCCACGAGAAGAGAGGGAGGGGTCATAGCTATCGATAGAGTCAAAGAGAGGATCAAGTGGGTGGGTGCGAGATCGATGAAGAGAGCCATCGAAATTGTTTGTGTGTACAAGTCAAAGATATAGGGCGACTAGCCTACCGGAACATTAGAGAGCACACGTCAAGTTTGTGTGTGGCAGGGAGACATGACTAGAGCGCTCGATGTATCGGTGTGTGTGGGGGGGGAGGGGGTGGTGGGAGGGGTAGGCAGAGGCCTAACTATAGAGGTAGAACGACTCGTATATGTGTTGAGAAGGAGAGACCCAGCTATGTCTTGAGGGAGATAGGTCGACATCCATACATAACTGAAGGACGGGAAATATGATGGGACAGAGAGAGAGAGAGGAGGTAGAGAGGGAGGGAGAGGGAGGGAGAGGGGTAGAGTGCTGGATGGGTGATGGAGTTGAAGGAAATATGCCCTAGAGGCGATAATAAAGTTATTATTTATTTCCTTATATCATGATAAAAATTTATTATTCATGCTAGAATTGTATTAACCGGAAACATAATACATGTGTGAATACATAGACAAACAGAGTGTCACTAGTATGCCTCTACTTGACTAGCTCGTTAATCAAAGATGGTTATGTTTCCTAACCATGAACAAAGAGTTGTTATTTGATTAACGGGATCACATCATTAGTTGAATGATCTGATTGACAAGACCCATTCCATTAGCTTAGCACCCGATCGTTTAGTATGTTGCTATTGCTTTCTTCATGACTTATACATGTTCCTATGACTATGAGATTATGCAACTCCCGTTTGCCAGAGGAACACTTTGTGTGCTACCAAACGTCACAACGTAACTGGGTGATTATAAAGGAGCTCTACAGGTGTCTCCAAAGGCACATGTTGGGTTGGCGTATTTCGAGATTAGGATTTGTCACTCCGATTGTCGGAGAGGTATCTCTGGGCCCTCTCGGTAATGCACATCACTTAAGCCTTGCAAGCATTGCAACTAATGAGTTAGTTGCGGGATGATGTGTTACAGAACGAGTAAACAGACTTGCCGGTAACGAGATTGAACTAGGTATAGGATACCAACGATCGAATCTCAGGCAAGTAACATACCGATGACAAAGGGAACAACGTATGTTGTTATGCGGTCTGACTGATAAAAGATCTTCATAGAATATGTAGGAACCAATATGGGCATCCAGGTCCCGCTATTGGTTATTGACCGGAGACGTGTCTCGGTCATGTCTACATTGTTCTCGAACTCGTAGGGTCCGCACGCTTAAGGTTTCGATGACAGTTATATTATGAGTTTATGTGTTTTGATGTACCGAAGGTTGTTCGGAGTCCCGGATGTGATCACGGACATGACGAGGAGTCTCGAAAGGGTCGAGACATAAAGATTGATATATTGGAACCTATGTTTGGATATCGGAAGTGTTCCGGGTGAAATCAGGATTTTACCGGATTACCGGGAGGTTACCGGAACCCCCCCGGGAGGTATATGGGCCTTAGTGGGCCTTAGTGGAAGAGAGGAGAGGTGGCCAGAGATGGGCCGTGCGCCCCTCCCCCCTTGGTCCGAATAGGACAAGGAGAGGGGGCCGCCCCTCCTTCCTCCTCTCTCTCCTCTTTCCCCCCCTCCGTGAATCCTATTCCAACTAGGAAAGGGGGGGAGTCCTACTCCCGGAGGGAGTAGGACTCCTCCTGGTGCGCCTCCTCTTGGACGGCCGCCCCCCCCCCTTTGAACCTTTATATACGGAGGCAAGGGGCACCCCTAAGGACATAAGTTGATCCACGTGATCATATTCTTAGCCGTGTGCGGTGCCCCCTTCCACCATAGTCCTCGATAATATTGTAGCGGTGCTTAGGCGAAGCCCTGCGATAGTAGTACATCAAGATCGTCACCACGCCGTCATGCTGACGGAACTCTTCCCCGACACTTTGCTGGATCGGAGTCCGGGGATCGTCATCGAGCTGAACGTGTGCTAGAACTCGGAGGTGCCGTAGTTTCGGTGCTTGATCGGTCGGGCCGTGAAGACGTACGACTACATCAACCAAGTTAACGCTTTCGTTGTCGATCTACAAGGGTACATAGATCACACTCTCCCCTCTCATTGCTATGCATCACCATGATCTTACGTGTGCATAGGATTTTTTTTGAAATTACTACGTTCCCCAACAGTGGCATCCGAGCCTAGGTTTTATATGTTGATGTTATATGCACGAGTAGAACACAAGTGAGTTGTGGGCGATACAAGTCATACTGCTTACCAGCATGTCATACTTCGGTTCGGTGGTATTGCTGGACGAAGCGGCCCGGACCGACATTACGCGTACGCTTACGCGAGACCGGTTCTCCCGACGTGCTTTGCACATAGGTGGCTTGCGGGTGACAGTTTCTCCAACTTTAGTTGAACCGAGTGTGGCTACGCCCGGTCCTTGTGAAGGTTAAAACAACATCAACTTGACAAACTAACGTTGTGATTTTGATGCGTAGGTAAGATTGGTTCTTGCTTAAGCCGGTAGCAGCCACGTAAAACATGCAACAACAAAGTAGAGGACGTCTAACTTGTTTTTGCAGGGCATGTTGTGATGTGATATGGTCAAGACATGATGCTAAATTTTATTGTATGAGATGATCATGTTTTGTAACCGAGTTATCGGCAACTGGCAGGAGCCATATGTTTGTCGCTTTATTGTATGCAATGCAATCGCACTGTAATGCTTTACTTTATCACTAAGCGGTAGCGATAGTCGTGGAAGCATAAGATTGGCGAGACGACAACGATGATACGATGGAGATCAAGGTGTTGCGCCGGTGACGATGGTGATCATGACGGTGCTTCGGAGATGGAGATCACAAGCACAAGATGATGATGGCCATATCATATCACTTATATTGATTGCATGTGATGTTTATCTTTTATGCATCTTATCTTGCTTTGATTGACGGTAGCATTATAAGATGATCTCTCACTAATTATCAAGAAGTGTTCTCCCTGAGTATGCACCGTTGCAAAAGTTCTTCGTGCTGAGACACCACATGATGATCGGGTGTGATAGGCTCTACGTTCAAATACAACGGGTGCAAAACAGTTGCACACGCGGAATACTCAGGTTATACTTGACGAGCCAAGCATATACAGATATGGCCTCGGAACACGGAGACCGAAAGGTCGAGCGTGAATCATATAGTAGATATGATCAACATAGTGATGTTCACCAATGAAACTACTCCATCTCACGTGATGATCGGACATGGTTTAGTTGATTTGGATCACGTAATCACTTAGAGGATTAGAGGGATATCTATCTAAGTGGGAGTTCTTTGAGTAATATGATTAATTGAACCTAAATTTATCATGAACTTTGTACCTGATAGTATCTTGCTTGTTTATGTATGATTGTAGATAAATGGCCCGTGCTGTTGTTCCGTTGAATTTTAATGCGTTCCTTGAGAAAGCAAAGTTGAAAGATGATGGTAGCAATTACACGGACTAGGTCCGTAACTTGAGGATTATCCTCATTACTGCACAGAAGAATTACGTCCTGGAAGCACCGCTGGGTGCCAGGCCTGCTGCTGGAGCAACACAAGATGTTGTGAACGTCTGGCAGAGCAAAGCTGATGACTACTCGATAGTTCAGTGTGCCATGCTTTACGGCTTAGAACCGGGACTTCAACGACGTTTTGAACGTCATGGAGCATATGAGATGTTCCAGGAGTTGAAGTTAATATTTCAAGCAAATGCCCGGATTGAGAGATATGAAGTCTCCAATAAGTTCTATAGCTGCAAGATGGAGGAGAACAGTTCTGTCAGTGAGCATATACTCAAAATGTCTGGGTATAATAATCACTTGATTCAAATGGGAGTTAATCTTCTAGATGATTGCGTCATTGACAGAATTCTCCAATCACTGCACCAAGCTACAAGAGCTTCGTGATGAACTATAATATGCAAGGGATGAATAAGACTATTCCCGACCTCTTCGCAATGCTGAAAGCTGCGGAGGTAGAAATCAAAAAGGAGCATCAAGTGTTGATGGTCAACAAGACCACTAATTTCAAGAAAAAGGGCAAAGGGAAGAAGAAGGGGAACTTCAAGAAGAACAGCAAGAAAGTTGCTGCTCAAGAGAAGAAACCCAAGTCTGGACCTAAGCCTGAAACTGAGTGCTTCTACTGCAAGCAGACTGGTCACTGGAAGCGGAGCTGCCCCAAGTATTTGGCGGATAAGAAGGATGGCAAGGTGAACAAAGGTATATGTGATATACATGTTATTGATGTGTACCTTACTAATGCTCGCAGTAGCACCTGGGTATTTGATACTGGTTCTGTTGCTAATATTTGCAACTCGAAACAGGGACTACGAATTAAGCGAAGATTGGCTAAGGATGAGGTGACGATGCGTGTGGGAAACGGTTCCAAAGTCGATGTGATCGCGGTCGGCACGCTACCTCCACATCTACCTTCGGGATTAATATTAGACCTAAATAATTGTTATTGGGTGCCAGCGTTAAGCATGAACATTATATCTGGATCTTGTTTGATGCGAGACGGTTATTCATTTAAATCAGAGAATAATGGTTGTTCTATTTATATGAGTAATATCTTTTATGGTCATGCACCCTTGAAGAGTGGTCTATTCTTATTGAATCTCAATAGTAGTAACACACATATTCATAATGTAGAAGCCAAAAGATGCAGAGTTGATAAAGATAATGAAACTTATTTATGGCACTGCCGTTTAGGTCATATCGGTGTAAAGCGCATGAAGAAACTCCATACTGATGGACTTTTGGAACCACTTGATTATGAATCACTTGGTACTTGCGAACCGTGCCTCATGGGCAAGATGACTAAAATGCCGTTCTCCGGTACTATGGAGAGAGCAACAAATTTGTTGGAAATCATACATACTGATGTATGTGGTCCGATGAATATTGAGGCTCGTGGCGGATATCGTTATTTTCTCACCTTCACAGATGACTTAAGCAGATATGGATATATCTACTTAATGAAACATAAGTCTGAAACATTTGAAAGTTCAAAGAATTTCAGAGTGAAGTTGAAAATCATCGTAACAAGAAAATAAAGTTTCTACGATCTGATCGTGGAGGAGAATATTGGAGTTACGAGTTTGGTGTACATTTGAAACAATGCGGAATAGTTTCGCAACTCACGCCACCCGGAACACCACAGCGTAATGGTGTGTCCGAACGTCGTAATCGTACTTTACTAGATATGGTGCGATCTATGATGTCTCTTACTGATTTACCACTATCGTTTTGGGGTTATGATTTGATGACGGCCGCATTCACGTTAAATAGGGCACCATCAAAATCCGTTGAGATGACGCCTTATGAACTATGGTTTGGCAAGAAACCAAAGTTGTCGTTTCTCAAAGTTTGGGGCTGCGATGCTTATGTGAAAAAGCTTCAACCTGATAAGCTCGAACCCAAATCGGAGAAATGTGTCTTCATAGGATATCCAAAGGAGACTATTGGATACACCTTCTATCACAGATCTGAAGGCAAGACTTTTGTTGCTAAGTTCAAAAACTTTCTGGAGAAGGAGTTTCTCTCGAAAGAAGTGAGTGGGAGGAAAGTAGAACTTGACAAGGTAACTGTACCTGCTCCCTTATTGGAAAGTAGTGCATCACAGAAAACTGTTTCTGTGACACCTACACCAATTAGTGAGGAAGCTAATGATAATGATCATGAAACTTCAGAACAAGATACTACTAAACCTCGTAGATCAACCAGAGTGAGATCCGCACCAGAGTGGTACGGTAATCCAGTTCTGGAAGTCATGCTACTAGATCATGATGAACCTACGAACTATGAATAAGCGATGGTAAGCCCAGATTCTGCAAAATGGCTTGAAGCCATGAAATCTGAGATGGGATCCATGTATGAGAACAATGTGTGGACTTTGGTTGACTTGCCCAATTATCGGCAAGCAATTGAGAATAAATGGATCTTCAAGAAGAAGACTAACACCGACGGTAATATTACTGTCTACAAAGTTCGACTTGTCGCAAAAGGGTTTCTGCAAGTTCAAGGGGTTGACTACGATGAGACCTTCTCACCCGTAGCGATGCTTAAGTCTGTCCGAATCATGTTAGCAATTTCCGCATTTTATGATTATGAAATTTGGCAGATGGATGTCAAAAATGCATTCCTGAATGGATTTCTGGAAGAAGAGTTGTATATGATGCAACCGGAAGGTTTTGTCGATCCAAAGGGAGCTAACAAAGTGTGCAAGCTCCAGCGATCCATTTATGGACTGATGCAAGCCTCTCGGAGTTGGAATAAACACTTTGATAGTGTGATCAAAGCATTTGGTTTTATACAGACTTTTGGAGAAGCCTGTATTTACAAGAAAGTGAGTGGGAGCTCTGTAGCATTTCTGATATTATATGTGGATGACATATTACTGATTGGAAATGATATAGAATTTCTGGATAGCATAAAGGGATACTTGAATAAGAATTTTTCAATGAAAGACCTCGGTGAAGCTGCTTACATATTAGGCATAAAGATCTATAGAGATAGATCAAGACGTTTAATTGGACTTTCACAAAGCACATACCTTGACAAGATTTTGAAGAAGTTCAAAATGGATCAAGCAAAGAAAGGGTTCTTGCCTGTGTTACAAGGTGTGAAGTTGAGTCAGACTCAATGCCCGACCACTGCAGAAGATAGAGAGAAAATGAAAGATGTTCCCTATGCTTTAGCCATAGGCTCTATCATGTATGCGATGCTGTGTACCAGACCTGATGTGTGCCTTGCTATAAGTCTAGCAGTGAGGTACCAAAGTAATCCAGGAGTGGATCACTGGACAGCGGTCAAGAACATCCTGAAGTACCTGAAAAGGACTCAGGATATGTTTCTCGTATATGGAGGTGACAAAGAGCTCATCGTAAACAGTTATGTTGATGCAAGCTTTGACATTGATCCGGACGATTCTAAATCGCAAACCGGATACATGTTTACATTAAACGGTGGAGCTGTCAGTTGGTGCAGTTCTAAACAGAGCGTCGTGGCGGGATCTACGTGTGAAGCGGAATACATAGCTGCTTCGGAAGCAGCGAATGGAGGAGTCTGGATGAAGGAGTTCATATCCGATCTAGGTGTCATACCTAGTGCATCGGGTCCAATGAAAATCTTTTGTGACAATACTGGTGCAATTGCCTTGGCGAAGGAATCCAGATTTCACAAGAGAACCAAGCACATCAAGAGATGCTTCAATTCCATCCGGGATCTAGTCCAGGTGGGAGACATAGAGATTTGCAAGATACATACAGATCTGAATGTTGTAGACCCGTTGACTAAGCCTCTTCCACGAGCAAAACATGATCAGTACCAAGGCTCCATGGGTGTTAGAATCATTACTATGTAATCTAGATTATTGACTCTAGTGCAAGTGGGAGACTGAAGGAAATATGCCCTAGAGGCAATAATAAAGTTATTATTTATTTCCTTATATCATGATAAAAGTTTATTATTCATGCTAGAATTTTATTAACCGAAAACATAATACATGTGTGAATACATAGACAAATACAGTGTCACTAGTATGCCTCTACTTGACTAGCTCGTTAATCAAAGATGGTTATGTTTCCTAACCATGAACAAAGAGTTGTTATTTGATTAACGGGATCACATCATTAGTTGAATGATCTGATTGACATGACCCATTCCATTAGCTTAGCACCCGATTGTTTAGTATGTTGTTATTGCTTTCTTCATGACTTATACATGTTCCTATGACTATGAGATTATGAAACTCCCGTTTGCCAGAGGAACACTTTGTGTGCTACCAAACGTCACAACGTAACTGGGTGATTATAAAGGAGCTCTACAGGTGTCTCCAAAGGTACATGTTGGGTTGGCGTATTTCGAGATTAGGAGTTGTCACTCCGATTGTCGGAGAGGTATCTCTGGGCCCTCTCGGTAATGCACATCACATAAGCATTGCAAGCATTTCAACAATTGAGTTAGTTGCGGGATGATGTATTACAGAACGAGTAAAGAGACTTGCCGGTAATGAGATTGAACTAGGTATAGGATACCGACGATCGAATCTCGGGCAAGTAACATACCGATGACAAAGGCAACAATGTATGTTGTTATGCGGTCTGACCGATAAAAGATCTTCGTAGAATATGTAGGAACCAATATGGGCATCCAGGTCCTGCTATTGGTTATTGACCAGAGACGTGTCTCGGTCATGTCTACATTGTTCTCGAACCCGTAGGGTCCGCACGCTTAAGGTTTCAATGACAGTTATATTATGAGTTTATGCGTTTTGATGTACCGAAGGTTGTTCGGAGTTCCGGATGTGATCACGGACACGATGAGGAGTCTCGAAAGGGTCGAGACATAAATATTGATATATTTGAAGCCTATGTTTGGATATAAGAAGTGTTCCGGGTGAAATCGGGATTTTACCGGATTACTGGGATGTTACCGGAACCCCCCCGGGAGGTATATGGGCCTTAGTGGGCCTTACTGGAAGAGAGGAGAGGTGGCCAGATATGGGCCGCGCACCCCTCCCCCCTTGGTCCGAATAGGACAAGGAGAGGGGGCCGTCCCCCCTTCCTCCTCTCTCTCCTCTTTCCCCCCCTCCGCGAATCCTATTCCAACTAGGAAAGGGGGAGTCCTACTCCCGGAGGGAGTAGGACTCCTCCTGGCGTGCCTCCTCTTGGCCGGCCGCCCCCCCTTTGAACCTTTATATATGGAGGCAAGGTGCACCCCTAAGGACATAAGTTGATCCACGTGATCATATTCTTAGCCGTGTGCGGTGCCCCCTTCCACCATAGTCCTCGATAATATTGTAGCCGTGCTTAGGCGAAGCCCTGCGACAGTAGTACATCAAGATCGTCACCACGCCGTCGTGCTGACGGAACTCTTCCCCGACACTTTGCTGGATCGGAGTCCGGGGATCGTCATCAAGCTGAACGTGTGCTAGAACTCGGAGGTGCCGTAGTTTCAGTGCTTGATCGGTCGGGCTGTGAAGACGTACAACTACATCAACCAAGTTAACGCTTCCGTTGTCGATCTACAAGGGTACGTAGATCACACTCTCCCCTCTCGTTGCTATGCATCACCATGATCTTGTGTGTGTGTAGGAATTTTTTTGAAATTACTACGTTCCCCAACAGGAGTTGCTCCTCGAAGATGGTGGGAGAGGCCTACTAGACAAACTGAGGGTGGAACTGCAATGTTATCAATAAGAGTGGGGATGTGTTTCTTTGTGTGCCTGTGCGTGATAGATCTGTCGGGACGCATCCATGGATGATGAAGGGGAACCATGTGTTTGGTAAGCAAACCTAACTAGATCGGTAGATCAATTGTTGTTTGTCGGAGGAAGGGAGAGACACAACTAATGAGGTAGATCGATTGACGTGTGGGTAAAAACGAGTTATAAGGACCTAGCTAGCTATATGTATAGCGAGAGATCGGTCGGTGTACGTCCATTTGTTAGAGGCAAATAAGGCCCAGCGAGACGGATAGACAGAGAGAATGGAGCTAGGAGGTGGTGCGAGAGGCCCAACACTAGCTAGATAGGGGGAGGAGTGTGCGGTTGTGAGAGCGATGAAAATAGGGGCGAGAGTTTACACGTGTGTCTGACGGTATGAGAGACACGAGGCAAGGACACATAAAGGAGGAGATTGAAGGTGTGTTTGTATGTTGTAGGCAGGCACCGCTGGAGAGGTTTATCGATCGGTGTGTGTCGGAAAGGAGTTGTGGAGACTCTGGGAGAACGACCTAAAGAAAAAAATGAATGTGCCAGGTGGATAGAATGCCGAGGGAGGGGGAGGGCGAGGAGGGCATGTGCAAGCACGAGAGAAAGTTAGTGGTAGCTACAAAGGTTAGAGGATTGTGTGGGTGTAAGAGACTAACAAAGATCATAATTTGATATGAAAGCGGATTCATATATTTGAATAGGAGATCATAGTGTTTTAAACATTGCATGCATGAATATAGCGGTGATACACGTGTTGTGCACATGTTATACCATAATGTGATAATGCATGGCGTTTGCAACTCACAGCTAAATGCCGAACAATCTAAACCATACTATACATCAAACAATCTCACATTTTATTTGAATTTGTGATAATGTGTGGCGTTCGCAGCTTACAACTAAATATCAAACAATCTAAACAATACTATATATCGAACATTCTCACATTTTATTTGAATTTGTGGTAATGTGTGGTGTTTGCAACTCACATCTAAATACTTGTAGGCATAGGGGGCGGGGCACCATACATAATGTGATAAACACATTATACATATGAGACATGGTTTAGATTTTGAAGATCTAGCTAGAGCTAGAAATGTAATGTGATTTGAAATCAAAATAAATTGGATTCAAAAAATCTAGTTGGAGTTCATATAGGAGTACACATAGTTCATATGTAACTCGAGACTAATCATGTGGTGTGCTGTGAAGATAATACACGAACGATGGTTTAACTTGACAATAATGATAATTGCAGATCTTATTAAAACAGAGAAACGAATTCAAATGCTTTGACTTCACAACAATCATTACTGTAGATCTTATTCAAATAGAGAAACGAATTCAAATGTAGTTCATACTGAAGCGGTAGTATATACGTTTGGAATGCACTAAAACGTTCATTTGAGTAGTAGGTTGCATGCATTATACACGTAGCGAAATATTTTAATTGAACATAACATGAATTCAAAGTTTTGAATGACATTTGTAGGCGCATTGATTTGGGACAGTACACGTTAGGCTTGTCCAGAAATTTCAACCCGCGCCTTGTTAGCCCAAAATATTTAAGATATATCTTTGTCTCGTTGTGCTCCGACAACTCCCTCCATCTCAACCTGCGCCTTGCTATTCTAAAATTACAACGTGCACAAAAACTCCCACCTCCTGTGAAATCTAGACACGCGAAATGCCCGTGGTACCCCTGAACCGAAAGAACCGCCTCAAATCAGTGGGGGTACTTTCGTAACTTACCCCACATTTCAGACAAGCGCGTCTCTAAGCCATGGTTCCCCACTGCCATCCCATTCGCCCACCCATTCGTACACCGAGGCCGCGAAAACCCGAGACGAAACCCCACACCCTGCTCTGTCCACCACCCAGCCGGAGCCTCTTCCCTAACGACGTCGTCCACAGCAACACCTCGACGTCCCTCATCCACCATACCGGATGAGGATCCGTCGTTGATCTCATCGTCCCGCCGGTTCAGCCACCCCGTCCTCCACCTCCAAGGAGCTGCCCCGATGTTCCCCTCGTCTTTCGCGCCACCTCCATTCCTACACCGCCGTCTTCACCTGCACCACCGGAAGAGCATCATCATCACCGTTTCCTCGGATGAAGTTGCGGCCTAATCGGCGCCACCAAAGAGGTTGTACACTAATCGCTGCATTTTCTTCTTGATTCGATGTCACCGTGCTGCCAGCGCTCGGTCCCGAGCCGACACGGCGCGGCTCCATCCACGACAGCGTCGCCGACCACTTCCTCCACGACGTCGCTCCCTCGGTGGCGACGTCCACATCAGTAGGACCTGCTGCTGCTTTAGCTCTCGCTCGTGCTGCTGCTCTGCTCTTGCTCTCGGTCCCCTGCCTGGTTTGCTCTTGCTATTGCTCTTGCTCGCGTTGCTGCTCTCTCTCTTTCTCTTGCTTGCGATGCTGCTCCGATTTAGCTACACTTCAGTCGACTGAATCGACTTTTGGGTCAGTCGATTTTCAGGTTGTGGGGGCTTGCCGGGGTGAAGGAAGAACCAGCCACAGCGGGGAGGGGGGCTTGCCAGAGAGATACCCCACTATCTATCTTAGGGTTCAGGATGGGGGCGGTGGTCGCTGGCGGTGGCGGGGCGTTGGCGGGGTGGTGGCATGGGGATCGCCGGAGAAAAAGCTCAGCACGGGGTGGCCTAGAGGGATGGCCGGGGCGGCGGCGGACCGGCGGTGGGGAGTGTTTTTGGGGCGGGCGGGGCGGCGGGGGGTTACTGTTTGTCCGGCTCAGGGGGGTGGAGGTTGGAGATGAACCGTAGGCCCTTGATTTCGTATCCAACGGCTGCAAAATCGACTGACTAGAGATGAAAAAGTCAGTCGACCGACGTGTAGCCTGACCTTGCTAGTGCGTTCAGTTTCGACGACAAAATTCAGTTTCGACATTTAAGTTCAGTTTCGACAGTTAAGTTCAGAGATGAGCGGTTGATGTATTTTACATCTAGCACTTTGTGGTTATGTATTTTACGTCATGTATTGGAGATGCTATTAGAATTCCACTCAGGTTAACGTTGTTCGTTGTCTCTCTTGTCCCGCTTCAGCCTCGGCGTCGTACAACTCACCGGAGCTGCTCCAACGACGAAACCCTCCATCACAGCGGAGCAGTACCTCGGGCTCCATCTCTAGACGCCTAAGATCTTCTTCCCCTCCTCCGACAGCCAAGTCAGCCGGAGCATCCTCACCGGCCAACCCAATCACGCTGAGATCGACATGGCTTCGCCAAAGAGGTTCTACACTTGTTGCATCTCTTTTTTACTCTACATGTTATATATATTGTCCACTGAGCACACGGATTTGTTCCTTTAGTGTCTCCTTGAAAGAAAAACTGTAGGAATTTTAATTTTCACTTGTCATCCTTTTCAAATTCCTATTCATGAAGCACAAGACTAAGAGATAGTAGCATAATAGCATTATAACCGTACATTTTCTTGTGGTTTGACTTAATGTCACCATGCTTCTTTGCATCCTGTGATCTTCCAATTGTTGTGAATCAAACACCCAGATTGGCAGAAATCCCGTGTTTTTAAATTCTCTGTTTTGCACGTGCATTCCTATCCTATTCCTGTCTATTTCCTATCCCTGCATTCTTGGAATCCTCCAATTCAAACGAGCCCTTACAGAATTACTTCTCTTACAGATAGTTGTCAAAGAAAACCTTGCGTGGTTTGTCTCGCTCCTGCTGCGCCGTCGTCCACCCCAGCTCGGCTGCTCCAACGATAGAAGGGTCCAGCACAACAGGGATCCGGCCTCCAGACTGTCTTTCACCGCCTCAGATCTTCTTCCCCGCCGCTGGCAGCCATGAAAACTGCACTACCATCATCAACCGAGCAGATGACCTCGAGGACTACACAGGTCCGCAAGAGAGGTCTCACTCTTTCGTGTCCGCTTATGTTATGCATCGCTTAATATTACATGCTACTTTATCGTCCTGTTCACCGATTAGATGCTGAGTCAGCTCCAAAATAATGGTCAAACTTGAGTTTTTAAATGGTTGTGGGGTACATATCGGGGCATGCTGATGTTGGTTATATCATGCATATGGTGTCTTGCATTGCTTACTTTATACATCAAATATGTCATCTGCTTAGTTTAGACATCCTTTGTGCGAATGCCATCTGTTTAGTTTATTCATCGTTTATGTGAATTATGCAACGCCATCTTGTTTAGCCAGGCATCATATATGTGAATTTTACAATGCCATCCTACTTAGCCAGTCATCTTATATGTAAATTATATCAGGCCATCCTTTTTTTGGTTACATATTACATTTGTCAAAAATGTTATTACATTCAACTGCTCTTCATGTGCATCATCCATTTGACATGGTGATGGCAAATTCTGGAGTGAAAACAAGGTCTTCAGAGCAGACTATGCTATCTGACGAAGTGCATATCTCGCTGGTTACGGGTAGCTCCTCAGAGGAGGATTCAGAGACAGATGACCAGTCCTATTCCCCCCCGAGGTGTATGCTCTAACTTGGCAGGGTTATGTTGCTCATATCGTGCGTATGGTGTCTCGCATTGCTATGTCATTTGATTTGTTTAGACATGCTTTGTGTGAATGTTACCTGTTCAATGTCTAATTACCATATATGTGAATTATGCATTGCCATCTTGTTGCAAGACATTATATATGTGAATTATACAATGCTATCTTGTTGCAAAGGCATTATATATGTGAATTATGCAATGCCATGCTGTTTAGCCAATCATTATGTATGTGAATTATATCATGCTATCATTTTTTTGTATTATGTGTTCCATTTGACAACAATGTTTGTATATTCAACTACTCTTCCTTTGCATCAGCCATTTGAAGCGGTGATGGAAGTATCTGGAGTGAAAACAAGGTATTCAGAGCAGACAATGTTACCTGCTGAAGCAGACATCTTGCTGGTTACAGAGAGCTCCTCAGAGGAGGATTCAGAGACTGATGACTAGTCCTATTCCCCCCCTGAGGTCTATGCTCAAACTTGGCAGGATTATATTACCCATGTCATGCATGTTGTCTTGCATTGCTTAGTTTTTACATCATATATGGATTGCCATCTGCTTACTTGCTTACTATATAAATCATATATTTGAATTATATCATGCCATCATGTTTACATAGTACATACAGATCATCTATCTGAATTATGGCATGGCAACCCATTTAATAAAGACATCATATAGTTATATCATCTCATCCTGTTTAGTGTTTACAGTCATCATATTTTCAATTATGGCATTCTATCCGTGAATGTATGTGAATTATGGCATGCCAACCTATTTAATAAACACATTATATAGTTATGTCATGTCATCCTGTTTACATAGTCTCATATTTTGAACTATGTCTTTCCATCTTTTTTAGTTAGCCATCATAATGTGAAATTGTGTCATGCTATCCTGTTTAGTTAGCCATCCTATATGTGAAACTGTGTCATGCTATCCTATTTGGTTAGACAACATAAATATGAATTATTTCATGCCCTCTTTTATTCCCCACTGTCCATTGCACCTGTCTATCATACAATGTCTATACTTTCAATTACTTTTCTTGTTTATTAGCCATTTGAATTGGAGAGCGTGATGGCAGTATCTAAGGGAGTAACAACACGGTCTTCAGAAAAGATAGTGCTACCAGTTGATGCAGATAGAACCACGGTTGTACTTGCCCAAGGACCAGATCCACCGCACATAACCCAGACTCTCGCAAATTGTACCCCTACCTAGTTGGACAGAGAACCAGCTACACCCCTTCTAACCCCAACCCCGGTAGATAGTAACCCAGTTCCAGTTGACACAGCACCGTCTCCACCACAGAGCACCCAAACACGAGCAGTTAGTAAGGGAACTACAGTGCCCAAAGCACGAGGACCACCACTCCGAATGCCAACTCAATGCTTAAAGGAGAAGAAGGCTATGGTTCATACTCCTTTGCTCTTGCATGACTGTATTTACTCATACCAACTATTTTCAAATTTGAAGGATGGAATTGAAACTCCAATGGCGCAACAGGTATGTTTTAAACTTGTTTCTTTAACTGGTTTGCTGTTGCAACCTGCTCTATGTTGATTTCAGTTTCAATTGAATAAACAGTTATGTTCTCATGTCATGCACATTACAAGTGTTGTTATTGCTCTATAGTTACCCACACTTATATTTTGTCTATTCTGCTTTGTCTTGAACAAATATTATTTGAACTGTGTCTCTATCTTGATTTGGCAACAAAAACTAGAATGATATAGACCATAAAGTGACCATGGTACATATATATATGTTTGTTTCATGTTGTTATCCTATCCACTTTACTACTGAACTCATTTACCAAAATGCGTTTCATATACAACATGGTAAACATGTGATGTGTCTGCTTGTTTCTCTTTTAGAATGCAGACAAAATATTGGAGAACAGTACCGCGTTATCCAATGGTAAAGGAAGTAATGCAGATAAGGTTCAAGATAGTGAGACATCCCTGTTTGTCTCCAAGAAAGCTGATAAAAACTATCTTGACGACAATGAGGGAACCCAAAAGTCATGTCTTGATGTAGTGTTCGAGTTACTGGCCACTACTGCTGGCACAAGCTCTTCGAACTCGCTGCCTGAATCAGTTCATCTTCTTGAGTCTCAACTTCAAGTTGAAAGACATCGATTAGATGTGCTGCGACAAGAAGCTGAAGGACTGAGGAAGTCCCTGCAGAATTCATATGCATATTTTCTAGTGCAACAGCAAGCGCCGGAGGATTTAAGCGCCAAACAAGAGAAAGTTAATAAGCTTGTTAAGCATCTTGCCAGCATTATGGGTACCCAGGATATTGTTTCTTGAGATCTGCTGAAGTGGTTTCAGTTCTGGATTTGTTTTGCTGTGGCGTTTATTTGCGCTGGTCGCCAACTTTGACAACCAGTGTATATGATATGCTGCTTTGTTCCCTATATTTGCACTGGTGGCGAACTTTGATGCCCAGTGGATGTAATATGTGTAATAGCGGTGATAGCCTAGCGTTAGTTGCTTGCATATTTATTTCCTTCTTGTCTTGTTTATTTGTTTGCTTGTAGTCATTGCAGTTCTTTTTCCGCGGTTAGCTAGTGGCTGCAATAACCTATTTTTTAAAACTAGGCCACAATAACCATGGGCTAATATTTACTGTAGTGACACTGGGCCTCCTACTGGCCGTAGAAACAGTGGGCCTTCTACAGGCCGTGGAAACAATGGGCCTTCTACGGGCCGTAGAAACAATGGGCCTTCTGCGGGCCATATTATCAATGGGCCTTATACGGGCCATATAATCGATTGGCCAAACATGGGCCAAACAAACCACATTATGGCCATAAACGGGCTGAGTTGGAATCGTCCATTCATGGGCCGACCATAACAGGCCATCGTTAATAGGCCGTATTTGATGATGCTATGAAAATCGGCCCAATGTATTAAGGCACCACAAACGGGCCGACTGTAACCACGGGCTGAATTTGGCCCACAAGCAGAAAATGACAGTAACGGGCCATAAGTAAACGAATGCTGGAAATGAGCCCAAGAATAAATGGGCTCTGAGAAGGCCGAAAGATAACATGGGCTGGAAACGGCCCAATGGAATAATGGGTCGTTAATGGGTATAAAGTGATACACTGTTCATTACTGTTGGCGTTCTGGGAACGGGGGTCCCCAGACTTGCCTGCCTGCGGCCTGCGGCGTGGCTCAAAGGAGGGCCCAGCACGGCCCATCTTCACCAACACAAACTCAAGACCCTCGTGAGGGGCCAAGCCTCGTGGGGCGGACGACACGGAGCTTCCTCAGGCACGGCCTCGTCAGGCTGGCTCACGAGGGGGCGGAGAGATTAAGGCGGGGTACCTCGCGAGGTGCCCGTGACGCAAGCCATGACGACTCAGGGCGCCAGGCGGGTGCCAGCCCGCGCAGCGTCCTCCTTTCCTCTTTGGTGCAAAGGGGGCAAGCGCAGCCGCGGAGTACCGAGGCATCAGGCAAAGGTTGCCATTTCGGTGCAATGAGACCAAGACCAGGAGGACTACGAGACGGAGGTCACCGTGGAGCCCAAGACGGCGTCATCACCAGAGCTTTGCGCAGGCGAAGACTACTTTTGTCAGGATAGCTGATACTTGCTGTCCCCTTTCAAATTAGCTCGCCATTCATGGCTCCCTTCTCGGTCAATATTTGGGAAGAGGACTAGGGCCTCTATAAATAGGACCAGCCACCCACAGAGCAAGGGGGTTGGGTGGTAGGAAGAAAGAGGCTCGTTAGAGAGGCTAGAAGCACACACAGAGAGAGAAAGAGAGAAAGGTGGCTGAACTCCCCCAATCAGTTCATCGCCCCAGCCAAGAACAGACCCTCGCGAGGCTGTTCTTCCTTGTATTGTTCGTCATCATCAGCCCAAGAGGCAATCCACACACCACACACTGGAGTAGGGTATTACACCACAACGGTGGCCCGAACCACTATAAACCCTGTGTCCCTTGGGTTGTTCTTTTCATAGCTTTGATCCTAGCGTGGCGGAGGGGTGCAGGTAGGTAGGAGGCGAAATCTCCGCGCGCACCCCAGTGTTCAAACCTCAAGGGTCTGCCGGAACCCGAAATCCGACATTTAGCGCGCCAGGTAGGGGTGCGCCGGAATTCATCTTCCACCGCCTTGTTCTCCTCCGACCATCACGCTCATGTCTGACGCACGTCGGGCCCGCGCGGAGCGCCGGGCCGCCCTCGCTTCCCGTGTCGCCCAGACAGCCCCTGTCGGCGGGCGTCCTCTCCGTTCCTTGTCACCTGCCGTCAACGCCGCCACCGGCCCGGCAGGGGACGAGCAGCAAGCATCGTCTCAGCATCCATCCGTGCGCCAAGACGGCCGCACCGCAACTCCCTCGCTCGCCCCAGCTGGATCTTCGTCCCGCGCACTCCGCGCGCCCATGGAGGCTTGGGCCGCACTCATCACGGCGAACAAGCTCCTGTGCTACCGTCCCGTCGACGACGTCTATGAAGAATGGCTCGGCCGCGTCACCGAGCTCGTCCGCGCTGCAGGGGGTTCTTCCGCGCTGTCCGTTCCGCTGCTCCGCACCCCGCCCCGTGCGGGCGAAGAGACTCCGGCGGTGCCCCGGCCGCCTCCTCCTCAAGAAGACGCCCTGGCTCCAAGGCGCGTGGCCCCTGGGCGGAACCCGCTCCATCAGGTGCCAGCGCGGCAAGAACAGAGCTGTCAAGAAGTCCCTCTCCCACCAGGAGCTGCCCGGGCGCTCCCTGCTCCAGCACGTCGCGACCATCCTCCTGCCCCGGCGCGTGGGGACGTGCAAGACCAGGCTCTCCATAACCCAAGGCCTCCCGTGGCCACGGCAGGCTACCGCGCCTACACCACTGAGCTGTGCAGCGTCGCGTGGCCAGGCAAGTTCAAGCCAGACCTGCCTCCTCGCTACGACGGCACGGCCGACCCTGCGGAGTTCCTCCAGCTCTACGAGCTAGGCATCGAATCTGCCAACGGAGACGAGAAGGTCATGGCGAACTGGTTTCCCATGGCGCTCAAGGATGGGGCCCGCACCTGGCTCCAGGCACAATCTCCTCCTAGGAAGAGATGTGCATCCGCTTCATCACCAACTTCCAAGGTACTCGCGACCGGCCACCCGCCGTGAGCGACATGCGCCGCATCAAGCAACAACCCGGGGAGACCATGCAGAAGTACATCCAGCGCTTCAACAACGCATGCCTCAAGATTCCCAAGGTGAATGAAGAGGCCATCATCTCAGCCTTCTCCAACGGCGTGCGCGACGTCAAGATGAAGGAGGAGCTGGCGATGCATGAAGACCTGTGCACTTCTTTGGAGTTGTTCAACTTGGCGAACAAATGCGCCAGGGCTGAGGAAGGGCGTCTCTCCCTCCTTGAGTTGCCTGCCACAGACCCATAAGAGAAGAAGCTCAAGGCCAAGGAAGTGAAGCACAAGGGGGCTGCCGTGCTCGCGGCAGAACCGGACACCAAGCGGGGCAGATATCAGCCTGAACCTCCGAAGGGCAGCCGGTACTGCGTGTACCACGACCTCCACACCCACAACACCAGCGAATGCCAAGAACTCCGAGCCGTGCGTGAAGGAAGGATCGGCCGTCGCCCCGACCGTGGTGACCGGGGATACGGCCGAGGAGGAGGAAGGAACGCAGGGCGCTGGGAAGACCGTGGCCCGTGCCAGGGGTGGCGCGACCAACCTCGTGAGGATCGCTGGCATGACCCACCTCGCGAGGAAGGCTGGAGGGATCAGCCTCGCGAGGATCGCCCGCAAGGCAACGCAGGCCTCCCACCGCTGCCGCCGCAGCCAAGGAGAAACGAGGACCGCCACCAGGACGAGGAGGCTGGGAGCTTCCAAGAGCCGCACGCGATCGCCTGCATCCTGGGCGGAGCTCAGGCCCCAGCCTCTCAGCGCATCTTCAAGCAGTTCGCCCGCGAAGTGAATGCAGCCCTCCCCAGGCTCGAAGCCACGCGCCCTCTCAGGTGGTCGGCGTGCGCCATCACATTCAGCTCAGCAGATCAACTCAAGTGTGCGTCTACAGCCGGAGTCCTCCCGATGCTTTGTTCCCCAATCATCAGCAACGTGGTGGTCACTAAGACCCTCATCAATGGCGGGGCAGGGCTCAACGTCCTGTCCGTAGAGACATTCAACAACCTCCAAGTGCCCTACAGCCAGCTTCAGCCAACCAAGCCCTTCTTTGGTATCACCGACGGCTCCACGGTCCCGATTGGGTAGGTCCGCCTCCCTGTCACCTTCGGGGCACGCGACAACTACCGCACTGAGCTCATCGACTTCGACGTCGCTCACATCCGCCTGCCGTACAACGCCATCCTTGGGTACCCAGCGCTGGCCAAGTTCATGGCCGTGACTCACCACGGCTACAACGTCCTCAAGATGCCAGGAAGCGGTGGAGTCATCACGGTGCCCTGTGAAGAGAAGGACGCAGTGTGTTCCCTGGAGCGAGCCTTTCAGGCCACATCACTGGAAGACCCAGATCGCGGAAGTAGGAGGCTTCCCGAGGCCGCCCCCAAGAAGAAGAAGACGTCGCCTAGCCTGGCCCCTCAGGAGGGAGGCCCCTCTGGGACCGTGCCTACCCAGGGGGAACCTCCTTCCATTGCATAGGAAAGCACGCCTGGCGCCCTCCTCAGGCAGGGCTCGGGGGCTCTCCCCTAGAGGGCCACCGACCTAGCCAGGGTCACGAGGGAGGCGCTGGGGCACCACATGGAGGCGTGTTTCGAAGCACGTTTCCCTCAAGAAGGAGCAACGCAAGGAGATCCAGACCCACAGGAGTTCGTCAGCAAGGCCATTCAGGAGCTACAGGAATCCAGAGTCATGAGAGGCACCCGCCGCCTACCAGCAGTGGCTCCCCATCCAGGCGAGGATGGTGGGCTGCGCATCTGCGTTGACGTACCAGGGCTCAACCAAGTCGCCTCCCTGGAGCGCCTCTGGCCCTCGCGAGTGGGGCGCTGCGGAGGTCCACCCCACAGCTACGTTCGCATGCCTTACGGCTTGCCAAGAGCGACTGACGCGTACCAGCGCCTCATGAGGAGCATCACGGAGGCACAAGAGGCCAGGTGCTCCGCAGCCCTGACGGAGATGAAGATGGCCCACGAGGAACCGCTGGCGCCTTCAGAGCCTCCCGAGGCACCTGCGCCTGGGGGCTCATGAGGATCGGCTTCCGCAGCCCACCGAGCCGGCTACACCAACACCCCTTCGTCCTCAGCGTCATCAGGTGACATCTTTTAAGTTACACTTCCAGCTGGGAGCGCCCCCAGGGCTGCATTATTCCCAGGCCGCGTGGGTCCGTCCCTGCGGCATGTATCCCTTTTATTTCGTGTCATTAGCTTACCTTGTTGGGGGCGCCCCTCGAGCTGCATGATCCCCAAGCCGCCCGGGCCAGGCTCAGCGGCATGTACCCCATTTGCGTTCATTCCCGGTTATGCATTAGAACCGCCATGCTTGATTATTTAATGCCGGTCCGCGGTGCCTCTTTTTCTCCATGTTGACCACTTGCACGTTAAAGGGGAGGTACCTGAGCATCGCGACTCAGGGCTCTTACTGGCTCTCCAGCCCTCACCGTCTCGCATTGACCACGGCATCGCGACCTGGCATACCAGCGACGGCTGAGACCAGCTCGAGGGCCGGGACCCAAGGACATAGAGTGCAGGCATCTAACCGAACTTGCAGGGACACAACACAAGATAAGGCCCAGTGCCAGGCGCAACCCGCCTAGAGGTAGGGCCCCGTGAGTCCCGCGCTGGCTCACGGGTGCCCAGATACACCTCGCCAGGCCCTACCGTGCCAGCCACGTGTCAGGGCGGGGCTGTACACACCCCCGGGGTTCCTCCCGGAGGGGGGCCCCCTCCCACGCACCAGTGGAAGCACCATGCTCCATGCTGGCTGACGACACTGCCGAGGAGCGGCTATGCCCGTACTCATGCGGAAGCGCTATTCTCCGCGCTGGTGATAAACAACTGAGGGTGGCCTCCGGGCCGCATCAACCTCAGGGAGCCCAGTGCTCAGTGTCTAGCCTCATCGCAATGCCTCCCCTCGGGAGTGCCGCGCAAGGGGGCTAGGCACGGGGGCTGCGCCAGGGTCACGCCCAGATGCATGCCGTCCAGCCAGGTCTCCACGGGTCTGGTTCGTCGCGCGCCTCTCCCCGAGCGGAGCCAAGGTATGAAGGCCATTTGAGCGTCAAGGGGGACTCTTGAGCATCGCGACTCAGGAGCCTAACTGGTCACGTAGCCCCTCACTCCTTTGGTCCCGTCCTGGTTTCCGGTCGGGGCTATTGCTGGGTGAGGCACGCGCGGCGCCGGGTTCTGCAGACGTAGAACGGTGGATCCACCCACATCACACCTCCCTACTTGTTGTTCGTGCGCCAAGGGGGACTCCTGAGCATCGCGACTCAGGAGCCTAACTTGTCACGTAGCCCCTCACTCCTTGGTCCCGTCCTGGTTTCTGGTCGGGGCTATTGCTTGGCGAGGTACATGCGGGGCCGGGCTCTGCCGGCGTAGAACGTAAGCAAGTAGGAAGGAAAAGCACAAATTTCAAAGGAATCCGAAAGCAAATATTACAGTCCACACTATTATCCCAATATCAGGGGCAAGTTTAAACGCCTCCCCGAGGCATGATACATGTGTAGGAATTAAAAGCAGGACAAGAGCCACGATGGAGTCACTTGGCAGCGGGGGAGCAATGCGGCGTGGGTTCGCCTCACGGAGCAGCGGGGTCGGCAGCGCCTTGCTCCGGCTTGGTGCTGAAGGCATGGAACATCCCTAGCAAAGCCTCCGTGTGACCCTTCACGGCATTGGCGGCAGCCGCCGCACGCTTGCCGCTCATGGGCTCCAGCAGGCTGTCGAGGTCAAACCCGGGATCGCGAAGGTGGATGTGGGTGAGAACCCGCGTCAGTGCTGCAGAAGACAGAACACGCGCCTCGGCCTCGGCCGTGGGGCCGAGGCCAAGGGCGACATCTTCAAGAGCGTGGACCAAGAAGGGAAGCAGCTTGGCGGGGCCGTCCTCGGCGCCGGCCAGCGGGCTCTCCAGGCCACTGTCGTAAAGCGTCCTCGGTGAGGAGCGAGCCTTCGCCTCCAGCTCCGTGAAGGCCGCACGGTCTTCGGCAAGGACCAGGGCCTTGCCGTCCAACTCGGCCTTCCTCGCCCCAGTTCCTGCTCCAGCGCGCCTAGGCGGTCGCGGCGTTTCTTGAGCTTGGCCTCCCGGCCCTCGACAGCCGCCTCGCGAGCCTTCACGCCTTCTTCCTGCTCCTGGCGAAGGCGAACCTCTTTCGCGAGCTGATCCCGCAGGCCCTGTAGCTCGTCCTCCAGCGCCTTGCAGCGACCACGGACGTCGACCACCTCTCCCAGGGCTACATCGCGAGCAGCCTTCACCTCAAGGACAGCCTGCTTCTCCTTGTTGCATGCTGTCGAGGCCTCGACCAGCGCCGCCCGAATCGAAGCGTTGGAGCGAACCCATCCAGAAACCAGCTCCAAGCACCCGGCCACCAGACGAGGGTCGGCGCCGAGAAGATCCTGCCGCAGCCGGTCCAGCTCAGCAACAGCGCGGTCCAGAACGGCGGAAGGAGTCGGGGAGATAGCAGCCGGTGGAGTAGGAGGAGAAGGCGGCAGCACGGGTCATCGCCAGTGAGCTCAAGCGGCCTCCGGCCAAATTTGAAGCCTGAAAGCCGGCTGGAAGGGTCAACCTCGGGAAGCTTGGAGGCGGAAGGTGCGTCTGCGGTTTGCCCCGGGGCCGGGGGAGACCCGCGGGAGATCAGCCCGGTCCTGTCCTTCTTTGGGATCGGGGGCGAGCTCCCACTGTCCTGCTCGTCGTCGTCTTCATCGTCATCCTCGTCGTCATCATTTGGAGAGAGGCGGAGAACACGGGACCTGCACCGGAGGAGGGGAGCCCTCGACTCTCCGTAAGTCGCCTCGGAGTCAGGCCCTTTTTCGCGCTCCCCTCCTTCTTCCCCTTCGCTGGAGTCGCCGGAGGGCACGTCCACCGGTCCCTCGGGAGCCTCCAGGGGCACGGGCCCTTCCCCGTTGAAGACGGGCATGGACTTCACTACCCGCTCCCAGTCGTCGCGGAGGAACAAGGGCGTAGGAGCGCCCTCCAACCTCGCCACATTGCCCCCGACCAGAGATTGGAGAACCGCAGCCAAGTCTCCGTCGGCCCAGGCCGCGGGGCTCGGACGGGGCGTCCACATTGGAAGCGAGTACTGCCGAAGCGGAGCCAGCTGGTGCTCCAGGAACTCAGCAACGACGCGCCGGTCAGCTTCGCCGCCGCCATGTCGGCCGGCCTCAGATCCGCGTCCATCTTCTCCAACACCATCTTCGCGCGGGGATCCGTGAGCTCCGCTCGACCCTAGTCGCTGGAGCTCGTGGGCTGCTCGGTGGGCAAGATCAGTCGAGGGTGGATGCGCTCAGCGTCCACCAAGACCCACTTGCTCCTGAAGCCCTCAATCCTCTTCCCAGAGTTCGAGATGGCAATGGCGCCACCGTACGCGACGAAGCTCGCGCACGCGTAAGCAGGACCGCGAGAGGTCCAGAGGTAGTAGTAGTGGCGCAGCAAGGCCACTGAGGGCTGCACCCCAACGTGGGACTCGCAATAATAAGCAAAGATCGCGAGGAGAAGGACGGAGTTGGGATGGAGATGCAGAGCCTGCAGCTTGTAATGGCGGAGGACAGAGAAGAAGAACTCGGAGAAGGGAGGCACCAGGCCAGCAACAATGGCACTTATGAAGAGTGGATCGAAGGTGCTCCTCTGACCCTCAGGGGTGGCGGAGCCGGCCTTGAACACCTTTGCCCCGTCGATGCCACGTGCCGTCGCTATCCGGCGCAATCGGGCAAGGCCCACCTCCGACACGTTCGGCGGGTCCAGGGCAGACGAGTACCAAGCTGCGACCGGGGGCTGGCGAGGCGCCATGGCTTCCTGGGTCGCACGGTCAGAGCAGATCTGGAGATTTCGGAGGAAGGAAGGAGAAGCGCAGGAAAGGGGATCTGAACAGCAACCGGGGAAAGCAAGAAGAAGGGCCTAGGCGGACACCACTCCCTTATCAACTCGCGCGGGTGCTAAGGCGCCCACGTCCAGTCAACCGCCACGCGGCGCCCAAGGCCGCAGGCTGTTAGGGCCCGTGGCGCTTCGCTCTTGCCCTTCCGCCTCCCTGCACAGCCAAGTTCGGACGCACCTTGGGCCCGGGGGCTACTGTCGGCATTCTAGGAATGGGGGTCCCCAGACTTGCCTGCCTACAGCCTGCGGCGTGGCTCAAAGGACGGCCCAGCATGGCACATCTTCACCAACACAAACTCAAGACCCTCGCGAGGGGCCAAGTCTCGTGGGGCGGACGACACGGAGCTTCCTCAGGCACGGCCTCGTCAGGCTGGCTCACGAGGGGGCGGAGAGATTAAGGCGGGGTACCTCGCGAAGTGCCCGTGACGCAAGCTATGACGACTCAGGGCGCTAGGCGGGTGCCAGCCCGCGCAGCGTCCTCCTTTCCTCTTTGGTGCAAAGGGGGCAAGCGCAGCCGCGGAGTACCGAGGCATCAGGCAAAGGTTGCCATTTCGGTGCAATGAGACCAAGACCAAGAGGACTACGAGACGGATGTCACTGTGGAGCCCAAGACAGTGTCATCACCAGAGCTTTGCGCAGGCGAAGACTACTTTTGTCAGGATAGCTGATACTTGATGTCCCCTTTCAAATTAGCCCACCATTGTTGGCTCCCTTCCCGCTCAATATTTGGGAAGAGGACTAGGGCCTCTATAAATAGGACCAGCCACCCACAGAGCAAGGGGGTTGGGTGGTAGGAAGAAAGAGGCTCGTTAGAGAGGCTAGAAGCACAGAGAGAGAGATAGAGAGATAGAGAAAGGTGGCTGAACTCCCCCAATCAGTTCATCGCCCCAGCCAAGAACAGACCCTCGCGAGGCTGTTCTGCCTTGTATTGTTCGTCATCATTAGCCCAAGAGGCAATCCACACACCACACACTGGAGTAGGGTATTACACCACAACGGGGGCCCGAACCAGTATAAACCATGTGTCCCTTGTGTTGTTCTTTTCATAGCTTTGATCCTAGCGTGGCGGAGGGGTGCAGGTAGGTAGGAGGCGAAATCTCCGTGCGCACCCCAGTGTTCGAACCTCAAGGGTCTGCCGGAACCCAAAATCTGACAATTACGGGCCAGTTTCACCACGGGCCGTTAATGGGTGTAAAGTGATACACTGTTCATTACGGGCCAATTTCACCACGGGCTGTTAGTACGCCAAGAGTTACATAGGGTCTCATATGGGCCAAAAGACGTCATGGGCCATACATGGGCCAGAAGTGGAAACGGGCTGGAATCATATTGGATGGCCCAGATGACGCTACTGGGCCTAATTCGGATAGGGCGTAACGGGCCTTGGGTTAGTGGGCTGTAAATGGGCTATATTCGAACAGGCCGTTAACAGGCTTTCCATGGGCCGGCCCGCCAGCTTTTGACCAAGTCAAACGGGCCGGCCTTTTCACAGGAATGGGCCTCTGTTGGGCCGTGCCACGTGTCGATGTATCATAGGCGCCTATCTGACCCACTGACGAGCTGACACGTGTTTCGTCCAGCCAATAAGAATTTTACACATGGAAATTTCCCATTGGTCGGGGCTATTAATGGGTTATCGGATCCAAAACCCGACCCGATAGCTTAACGGCGTTCCGTTACGGTGGATGCCACGTGTCGGTCACCCTTGACGACAACACTTATGTGACGCACGATTTATCGTCATGGAAGTGGACACTTCCGTGATGATAATTTTGGTAATGGCATGGAACACTTCTACGACAGCACAGGTATGACTATCTTGATTCTGTCATAAATTTGTCATGGATGTACATGCATGACAAAAAAAGCAACCTAATGTGACAAACACGTATCATCACAGAAGTGTATTTTTTTGTAGTGACATATGATCTTCCACCAAATAAACCAACTAACATCAACTATGAGGAGTAATCAACACTACTAGCAACCTACAGGTACCAATCCCAGGCTTAGAGACAAGAATTGGATACAAGAGATGAATAGAGTTTGAGAGGAGATGGTGCTGGTGAACATGTTGATGGAGATTGGCCCCCTCCCGATGATAGGAGCGTTGGTGATGATGACAACGATGATTTCCCCCTCCCAGAGGGAAGTGTCCCCGGCAGAACAGCTCCACCGGAGCCCTAGATTGGTTCTTCCAAGGTTCCGCCTCGTGGCGGCGGAGTCTCGTCCCAAAAGCTTGCTTATGATTTTTTCTCAACGAAAGACTCCATATAGCAGAAGATGGGCATCGGAGGGCCACCAGGGGGCCCACGAGGCAGGGGGCGCGCCCAGGGGCTAGGGCGCGCCCCCACCCTCGTGGCCAGGGTGTGGGCCCCCTCTGGAACTTCTTGCGCTTAGTATTTTTTATATATTCTGAAAATAGCTTCCGTGAAGTTTTAGGACTTTTGGAGCTGTGCAGAATAGGTCTCTAATATTTGCTCCTTTTCTAGCCCAGAATCCCAGCTGCCGGCATTCTCCCTCTTTATGTAAACCTTGTAAAATAAGAGAGAATAGGCATAAGTATTGTGACATAATGTGTAATAACAACCCATAATGCAATAAATATCGATATAAAAGCATGATGCAAAATGGACGTATCAACCCTCCCTCAAGTTATCTCTTCGTTTTGCTGTCTGACCAGAGTGTATATCTTGCAGAAAAAATGAGGCAGGCTCTAGCAAAAAAGGACCTCGATCTTGCAGCTGCGCAAAAGGAGGCTCAGGAGAAGACATCACTTGCTGACAAGAAGCTGGCTTCGGTCGGTGCACTAGAGGAGCAAATCACCAAGTTGAAGACGTCTCTTACCGAGTCCAACCGAGAGGTGACTCGTTTAAAGAAAGATAAAGTGACTCTGAACGAGCAGCTGGAAAGCATGTCTCGTAGGAGAAACGACCTGGAAGCTTATCTGAAAGCACTCGCCAAGAAGCTCTTCCTTATGCTCGAAGGTACTTTTCTTTATCCGACTAATTTACTGTTTGCAAGTCACCACGAACCAGTCGACTCGTTAACTCCTTGAATCTGCAGAATTCTGCCAAAACTCTGAAGAGGAAACTGGATGGATCGAGACAGGCTTGGACCCCAGCCTTTCTCCCGTCGGCGATGAGGCTGCCATGAACGTGCTCCGACTGGAATCTCGTGTTGCCAGCATTACGAGCTATGTTGCTTGCCTGAAGGTGGCGGTGTCGCGCATAGATACGACACTTTGGCCAAGGGCAACACTTCAAAATGACCTCGAGTCTCTGATGACTCGACTCAATGAGGTTCCTGATCGAGTGAAAGAATGGAAGAAGTCTTCTGCCCGATGCGGTGCTGACGTGGCTTTGTCGCTGGTTCGGGTCCACTGCAAAGAAGCCCGAGAAGAGAAGCTGGCGGGAATGAAAGTTGCCAACACAAAAAGGCATGACTCCCAATCCTTCATGGAAACCTTCATTGCTGCTGCCACTCGGATCGCTGACAGAATCGATCTAGACGAGTTCGTCGAGCCTGCAAGCCCTCCTCCCGCGGAGTGAACAAACTTTATATCTCACCTTAAATTTGCCTTGGAATGCTGAGTGATTTTGTAACCATTAAACTCCTTCGGGCCTAATGCCCGAGTACTTTTATCAGCATTCCAGAACTTTAGGATTTATCTGAACTCGGTTTAACTTCTGAATGTGCTTGTGTTTGCCTTCGAGTGGAACTTGTTCTTCACTCGGGATAGTCTTTGTACTTGAAATGCAGTTCCGAGGAGGATGTCCCAGTCGACCTGCACCTCATCGTCCTTGCAGATTAGGATGGAGCGCATGTTGTATTTGTGGCGTAGTTCTGAAGAGAAGGTTGCAGTCGACCTGCACCAAATCATCCTTGCGGATGAGGATGGAACACACATTGTATTTGTGGCGTAGCTCCGAAGAGAAGGTTGCAGTCGACCTGCACCTCATCGTCCTTGCGGATGAGGATGGAGCGCATGTTGTATTTGTGGCATAGCTCTGAAGAGAAGGTTCCAGTCGACCTGCACCTCATCGTCCTTGTGGACGGGGATGTGTTTCAAACTTAGGCGAGTACTGGACTGCAGCTAAGCCCCCGAGTGTGAGGGTTGCTCACCACTCGGTAGGATTTTCTAAACTTAGGCGAGTACTGGACTGCAGCTAAGCCTCTGAGTGAGAGGCTTGCTCACCACTCGGTAGGATTTTTCAAACTTAGGCGAGTACTTGACTACAGCTAAGCCTCTGAGTGAGAGGGTTGCTCACCACTCGGTAGGAGTTTTTACACTTAGGCGAGTACTGCACTGCAGCTAAGCCTCCGAGTGAGAGGGTTGTTCACCACTCGGTAGGATTTTTCAAACATAGGCGAGTACTAGACTGCAGCTAAGCCCCCGAGTGAGAGGCTTGCTCACCACTCGATAGGATTTTAAAAACTTAGGCGAGTACTGGACCGCAGCTAAGCCCCCGAGTGAGAGGCTTGCTCACCACTCGGTAGGATTTTTCAAACTTAGGCGATTACTGGACTGCAGCTAAGCCCACGAGTGAGAGGCTTGCTCACCAAGCGGTAGGATTTTTAAAACTTAGGCGAGTACTGGACTGCAGCTAAGCCCCCAAGTGAGAGGCTTGCTCACCACTCGGTAGGATTTTTCAAACTTAGGTGAGTACTGGACTGCAGCTAAGCCCCCGAGTGAGATGCTTGCTCACCACTCGGTAGGATTTTTAAAACTTAGGCGAGTACTGGACTGCAGCTAAGCCCCCGAGTGAGAGGCTTGCTCACCACTCGGTAGGATTTTTCAAACTTAGGCGAGTACTGGACTGCAGCTAAGCCCCCGAGTGAGAGGCTTGCTCACCACTCGGTGGGATTTTTAAAACTTAGGCGGGTACTGGACTGCAGCTAAGCCCCCAAGTGAGAGGGTTGCTCACCACTCGGTAGGATTTTTCAAACTTAGGCGAGTACTGGACTGCAGCTAAGCTCCCGAGTGAGAGGCTTGCTCACCACTCGGTGGGATTTTTAAAACTTAGGCGGGTACTGGACTGCAGCTAAGCCCCCAAGTGAGAGGGTTGCTCACCACTCGGTAGGATTTTTCAAACTTAGGCGCGTACTGGACTGCAGCTAAGCCCCCGAGTGAGAGGCTTGCTCACCACTCGGTAGGATTTTTCAAACTTAGGCGAGTACTGGACTACAGCTAAGCCCCCGAGTGAGAGGTTTGCTCACCACTCAGTAGGATTTTTAAAACTTAGGCGAGTACTGGACTGCAGCTAAGCCCCCGAGTGAGAGGCTTGCTCACCACTCAGTAGGATTTTTCAAACTTAGGCGAAACGGATTCGCAGCTAAGCCCCCCGAGTGAGAGGCTTGCTCATCACTCGATAGGATTTTGTTTTAAAAACTTATGCAAAACGGATTTGCATCTAAGGCACCCACTGGGGGATTTAGAACATATATAAATGGAACAACAATCATTTAAGAGACTGTAAAACTGTGTCTTTGATAATCCAACTAAAGGGTATTTCTTATTACATCTCAATAGTTTGAATGCTTTAAGTGTAAAAGGAGCGGAGCAGCTCCGCATTCCAAGCGCATGGCTCGTCTTTCTTGTTCTCGACATTGTATAAGTGGTATGCTCTGTTGTGGTGTACTCTGGTGATAATGAAGGGGCCTTCCCAAGTAGGAGCGAGCTTGTGTGGTTTCTGCTGATCCACTCGAAGAACCAAGTCTCCTTCTTGAAATGCTCGACCCCTCACGTGTCTGGCGTGGAATCGATGCAGGTCTTGCTGATAAATGGTCAAGCGTATCGGGGTCATCTCTCTTTCCTCCTCCAGGAGATCAACTGCGTCTTGCCGAGCCTGTTCTGCTTCATCTTCTAAGAAAAGCTCGACTCTGGGTGCATTGTGAAGCAAGTCACTCGGAAGAACAACTTCAGCTCCATAAACCAAGAAGAATGGAGTTCGTCCAGTCAACCGATTAGGAGTTGTCCTCAAACCCCAAAGCACCGATGGAAGTTCATCGACCCAGGCGGCTGCCGCGTGTTTGAGATCACGCATCAGTCGGTGTTTCAGACCTTTGAGAATCAATCCGTTTGCTCTTTCAGCTTGTCCATTCGACTGGGGATGGGTGACTGAAGCATAGTCGACTCAAGTGCCTTGCGAAGCGCAGAAGGCTCTGAACTCATCAGAATCAAAGTTCGACCCATTGTCAGTGATGATGCTATGCGGAACACCATATCTGAACTTTAACTCTCTGATGAAACTGACCGTAGTACTGGCTTCAAGACTTTTGATATTGGCTTCAATCCATTTGGTGAACTTGTCGACTGCCACGAGTACATGAGTGAAGCCACTCCTACCCGTTCTCAGAGGTCCAACCATGTCCAAACCCCAAACGGCGAAGGGCTAGACGAGCGGAATGGTCTTCAGGGCTGACGCAGGCTTGCGGGACATGTTGGAGTAAAATTGGCAACCTTCACATCAGTCGACTATTTCTTGTGCCATCTCATTTGCCCGTGGCCAATAAAATCCTGCTCGGTATGCTTTGGCCACAATGGTCCGAGAGGACGCATGGTGACCACAGGTCCCCGAGTGGATGTCATTGGGGATCACTCAACCTTCTTTTGGTGTTATGCATTTCTGGCTGACTCCAGTTACACTTTCTCTGAACAGCTGCCCTCTTATCTCAGTAAAAGCTTTGGATCGGTGAACGATCTGTCGGGCCTCTTCTTCGTCCTCTGGGAGTTCCTTCCTTAGGATGTACGCGATGTATGACACTGTCTAGTCGGGAGTGATGACCAAAACCTCCATGACCAAGTCGACCATGGCCGGAACTTCGACTTCAGTTGGATCAGTGGCGCTCTTTGGTTGTGGGGGCTCTTCAGTGAAAGGATCTTCCTGGACTGAAGGTGTATGAATATGTTCCAAAAACGCATTACTGGGAATGGCTTCTCTCTTGGAACCTATCTTCGCCAAATCATCCGCTGCTTGATTTTTCAGTCGAGGTATGTGATGGAGCTCTAAACCCTCAAACTTCTTCTCTAACTTTCTCACTTCATTACAATAGCCAGTCATAGCTGGGCTTCTGACGTCCCACTCCTTCATCACCTGATTCACCACCAAATCTGAGTCGCCGTAGACCATGAGGCGATGGATGCCGAGTGAAATGGCCATACACAACCCGTACAAAAGTGCCTCATATTCAGCTTCATTGTTGGAGGAATCAAAATGAATCTGGAGAACATCGCGGAGCTTGTCCCCTCAGGGGGATACCAATACTACCCCCGCCCAGAACCGTTCAGCATCTTAGATCCATCAAAGAACATGGTCCAGTGGTTCGAGTGAATCTGAGTCGGCAATTGCTGTTCGATCCACTTGGCGAGGAAATCTGCTATTGTCTGGGTCATGATAGCTTTCTTTGCCTCAAACTTGCTATCCAAGGGAAGGAGTTCAATCGCCCACTTTGCCACTCGACTGGTTGCATCTCTGTTGTTCAGAATTTCTGACAATGGTGTGTCGCTGACGACTGTAATGGAGTGATCAGAGAAATAATGTGCAACCTTCTTTGTGGTCATGTAAATCCCATAAACAAGCTTCTGATAATGTGGATATCTTTGCTTGGATGGAGTCAGAACTTCAGAAACATAGTAAACTGGGCGCTGAACTTTATAGGCTTTTCCTTCTTCTCCCCGCTCGACCGTGAGTACTGTACTGACAACTTGTCCAGTGGCTGCAATATAAAGCAGTAAAGGCTCTTTGCTGATTGGGGCAGCAAGCACCGGTTGGGTGGAAAGCAGGGCTTTGAGTTCTGCAAACGCTGCATCAGCTTCAGGGGTCCACTCGAACTTGTTAGATTTCTTCATCATTCGGTAAAGAGGCAATGCCTTTTCACAGAGGCGAGAAATGAATCGACTCAAAGCGGCCAAACAACCAGTAAGCTTCTAGACATCATGCACACGCACGGGGCGCTTCATCCGGAGTATGGCACCAACTTTCTCTTGGTTCACATCGATCCCTCGTTCGGAAACAAGGAAGCCGAGTAACTTTCCACCAGGAACTCCGAATGTGCACTTTGATGGGTTAAGCTTGATATCATATCTTCTCAGATTGGCAAAGGTTTCACCAAGGTCAGTCATCAGGTCGGAACCTTTACGCGACTTGACCACAATGTCATCCATGTATGCTTCTACATTCCGACTGATTTGAGTGAGCAGACACTTCTGAATCATCCTCATGAATGTAGCTCCAGCATTCTTGAGACCGAACGACATGGTGACATATCAAAAACACCCGAATGGTGTGATGAAATTTGTTTTTATCTCATTGGGTCCATACAGTCGGATCTGATGGTACCCAGAGTAGGCGTCTAGAAAAGACAAACGCTCACACCCTGCAGTCGAGTCGACAATCTGGTCGATGCGGGGGAGAGGAAAGTGATCTTTTGGGAAGGCCCGATTGATATGCTTGAAGTCAATGCACATGCAAAGTGAGTCATCCTTCTTGGGGACCATAACAACATTGGCGAGCCACTCAGAGTGGTAAATCTCTTGGATGAACTCAGCTGCTAGGAGCCGAGCCACTTCCTCACCAATTGCTTTCCTCTTCTGTACGGCGGACCGTCGAAGATGTTCCTTGACTGGTTTTACTTTGGGGTTAACTCGTAAACGATGCTCAGCCAATCCGCTGAGTACACCCGGCATGTCAGAAGGTTTCCATGCAAAGATGTCCCAGTTCTCATGGAGGAACTGGATGAGCGGTTCTTCCTATTTGCCGTCGAGTGAGCTTGAGATATGAGTAGGAGCAGCATTAGGATCGGTCGGGTGAATATGAATCGGCTTGGTTTCACCGGACGACTGAAATGCAGAATATGTGGCAGGCTTCTTGGAGCGCAGCAAATCACTCGGATCTGCATTTTTCTGGTATTCTTGCATTTCGACTGCTGCCATTTGTGCATCGGCGATTTTTGAGCCCTTTTGGAAGCACTCTTCTGCCTTCTTCCGATTGCCAGTGATGGTGATCCCTCTTGGACCAGGCATTTTCAATTTGAGGTACACGTAACACGGCCGAGCCATGAACCGTGCATAGGCAGGCCTACCCAGAATAGCATGATAAGCACTCTAGAAATCCACTACTTCAAATGTCAACTTTTCCTTGCGGTAATTTTTGGAATCACCGAAAACCACATCAAGGGCGATCTGGCCAAGTGATTCAGCCTTCTTGCCAGGTATAACGCCATGGAAACTCATATTACTTTCGCTGAGCTTGGACATCGGAATCCCCATTCCCTTCAAGGTTTCAGCATAAAGGATATTCATGCCACTACCATAATCCATCAGCACTTTAGTCAGTCGAGTGCCTTCAACAACTGGGTTGACCACCAACGCTTGCCTCCCAGGGGTGGCTATACATGCTGGATGGTCAGACTGGTTGAACGTGATGGCAGTCTAGGACCACTTCAAATAACTTGGTGTTGCCGGAGCAACCATGTTCACTTCTCTGTTGATAACTTTCAATCGACTTTTGCTCTCAACATCAGCAAAAATCATCAGAGTGGAGTTGATGTTGGGAAAACCATTATCATCCTCGTCCTTATCCTCACCCTTGTCCGACTCTTTTTCCTTCTCCTTGGGTTGTTTCTCTCGGAACTGCTGGATCAGGAGTCGACACTGCCGAGTGGTGTGCTTAGGATAAATCAGATTACCCTCTTCATCTTTCTTAGTGTGAATGTGACATGGCAAATCCAACACATCATTTCCGTCTTGATCTTTCACTTTCTTGGGGTTCCAGGGCCCTTTGGGCTTCCCCTTGAACTTTCCTTGAGCCACAACTAAAGCCTCACCAGGAGCAGCTGGTTCGGCCTTATGCTTCTGTTTCCGATTGGAAGTACCTCCACCGGTGTCTTGGGCGACTGTTTTGTGTTTGCCACTCCAGAGTCGGTCTTCTTCTTCGTCGTTAGCGTATTTGGTGGCAATCTCCATCATCCGAGTCAGGGACATATCTCCTGTCTGACCTAATTTCAGATTCAACTCCCGGTACTTAACGCCTTCCTTGAAGGCACAAACTGCTTGGTGATCTGACACATTCTCCATTGTATGATGTAACATGATCCATCTCTAGATATAGTCTCTTAGGGTTTCATTCGGTTTTTGCACACAACTTTGCAACTCAGTCAACCCTGCTGGTCGCTTGCAAGTACCTTCAAATGTCCTAACAAACACTCGGGCGAGTTCCTCCCAACTGAATATACTGCCGGGTGCCAACTGGTTTAGCCATGCCCTGGCCGAGCCTTCCAACATCAGAGGAAGGTGCTTCATGGCGACTTCATCATTGCCACCACCAATTTGTACAGCCACTCAGTAGTCCTCAAGACAAGTGTCAGGCTTAGACTCACCCGTAAATTTACTGACTCCAGTCACCAACCTGAAATTGGGAGGAATCACTGCAGCCCTGATGGCTCTGCTGAAACACTCGGGACCTGAAACATGCACTCTGCCACCAGTCGGATAATCTCTATCATGGCCTTCTCTGTGTGCTCTGTTCCTATCAACCAGGCCTTGAACAAGAATAGATCTCGCATCAAAGCCTGGTTCCCTTGGGTTGACTGGTATTCTTCGCTCGCTGCTGTGAGGGCGTTTGGCATCATGCCGCCGAGGCACATATGACCCACTCCTCGGAGGAGGTGTGGGCACTCGACGACGTTCATCGTGGCCGAGGCGGTGATCATATTGCTCATGGTTTCTGTACTGATCTTGCCTGTGCCCATGTCCCTCACGTCGCGGGGGTGATCTTGGGCTGTGGGCCGACTGTACTGTATCCGCCATCATGGACCTGCTATGAATCCTATTCCGCGACTGAGACACTGCTGTATTCTGCTCTCGAGCTGCTCGGAGCAGGGCCCGGATCTGCATCAAACCTCTGCCAGCCTCCGACTGGGAAGGCTGGATTGACTCTGGTATTCGGGCTGCAGCCGTGAGATTTTGAATCGGAGTGCGGTATACCTGAGTTTGAGGTGGAAAAAGCTTCCGTCGACTGGATTCAGGGATCCGCTGCCGAGCACATATGTCGAGTGCGTGCTGCAGGTTCTCCAGTCGAGTGCGCTCAGCCAAGTTGGCCAGGCGTGCTTCCTCCAAGGCCCGGGCCTCGGGGGTTTCTCCAATGACAGGAGTGTGAAGTGCATCCATATTGCAGCGGCGAAGCTCTTCCCTCCGCTGCGAAGAAAGGGGCTCGGGGCGGTACTCTTCGTGAACGCGCGACGGATCACTGCCGCCATCACCACTGTCATCACGGGGGAAGCCAGGAGGACTGGGTGGTCCGTTGACCATCAAGACTTCCGCCGCGGGATCGCTGCTGTCGCACTCGGATGCGGTCTTGACGGAGCTAGTCGACAGGTTGAACAGGCCGTAGAGAGTTTCGTCAGGCTCGATTGCCATGACTTGTGAGGTGGCCGACTGGTGGGCCACCGCGTGTCTCATCCACCGCTGGAGCCGAGACCGACTGGAATGCTTGTGCCGGCGAGCAGCGGGGGACGAGGACACCATAGGAGCCGACTGATACTGGGTCGACGGTTGTCGGAGAAGGACGCACGCATTTAAGTGCGTTGCCCCGCGGACTGGGAGTGCATCAACGTCGAGTGGAGCTTCTTGAAGCCAGGCGCAGTCGTCGGCGATGAACACGAGCGCGTCAAGACGGATCTCGCGGCCCTCAACCAGTCCGCCGGCGGAAACCATGATGATGAGAATCGGAAAAATCGCAACTCCACCAAAAAGTCGCTAAGATACCTGCCCCAAGGTGGGCGCCAACTATCATGGATCTAAGACCGACAGTAGAATGGGGAGTAGGTACGAGGAGGCAAGATCTTAGCTATGGCGAAGTTGTACACATGAGTTTTACAAGTTCAGGCCCTTCGCGAAGGAAGTAACAACCCTACGTCTCGGTGCCCGGAGGCGGTCGACTGGATTATGTATGTGTGTTTATAGGGGGTGCGAACCCTTGTGCCAGTAGAGGGGGGTGGCTTATATAGAGTGCGCCTAGGCCCCAGCCAGCCCACGTTACAAGGGTTTTAAGGTACATCAAGAGGGGGCGTTACTGGTAATGCTAGCAATAAAGTGACATAAATGTCTATTAGGTCTATGAAGTAAATGTCTGACCGTTGCCGTGCAGAGTGTCTTTAGATCTTTTGTCTGTCAAGTGGTATGTCTTCCGAGTGGGATGCTTCGAGGTCGAGTGTATTATGATATCCCTCGAATGCTTCTGGTTTTAGGGTGATGTCCTAGGGGAGGGTGTCTAGGTCAGGCCTATGACCCTACCCTAGGTACATAGCGTCATAAATAGCCAAAGCAAATTACCATGCTGTTTTAAAAGTCTCTCAAAATGATATAAGTGAACCATGAGAGATCATATTTCTATAAAATAAAACCACCACCGTGCTCTTGAAGATATAAGTGAAACACTAGAGCAAAAATTTGTAGATCAAAAGATATAAGTGAAGCACATAGAGTATTCTAAAAAATTCCGATTCATGTGTGTCTCTCCAAAAGGTGTGTATAGCAAGGATGATTGTGGTAAACTAAAAAGCAAATACTCAAATCATACAAGATGCTCCAAGCAAAACACATATCATGTGGTGAATAAAAATATAGCCTCATGGAAAGTTACCGATAGACGAAGACGAAAGAGGGGATGCCTTCCGGGGCATCCCCAAGCTTAGGATTTTGGTTGTCCTTGAATTTTACCTTGGGGTGCCTTGGGCATCCCCAAGCTTAGGCTCTTGCCACTCCTTATTCCAAAATCCATCAAATCTTTACCCAAAACTTGAAAACTTCACAACACAAAACTCAACAGAAAATCTCATGAGCTCCGTTAGTATAAGAAAACAAACCATCACTTCAAGGTACTGTAATGAACCCATTCTTTATTTATATTGGTATTAAACCTACTGTACTCCAACTTCTTTATGGTTCATACCCCCGATACTAGCCATAGATTTATCAAAATAAGCAAACAACACACGAAAAACAGAATCTGTCAAAAACAAAATAGTCTGTAGTAATCTATAGGTTTCTCATACTTCTATAACCCCAAAAATTCTGAAATAAATTGTTGGACGTGATGCATTGGTCTATTAATCATCTACAAAAAGAATCAACCTAATCGCACTCTCCAGTAAAAAAATCTCATGAGGGCTAAAGTTTCATTTTTTTACAGCAAGATCTCAAAGACTTCCCTCAAGTCTTCCCAAAGGTTCTACTTGGCACAAACACTAATTAAAAACATAAAACCACATCTAAACAGATGCTAGATGAATTATTTATTACTAAACATGAACAAAAAACAAGAAATAAAAATAAAATTGGGTTGCCTCCCAACAAGCGCTATCGTTTAACGCCCCTAGCTAGGCAAAGAGATTTCAATGATGCTCACATGAAAGACAAGAATTGAAGCACAAGGAAAGCATCATAAAACACGTGAAAAACAAATCTAAACCTAACATACTTCCTATGCATAGGTGTCTTATAGGCAAACAAATTATCAAGGCAAGCAAAAACTAGCATATGTAAGGAAGCAGAAAAAAACAATAGCAATCTCAACATAACGAGAGGTAATTTAGTAACATGAAAATTTCTACAACCATATTTTCCTCTCTCATAATAATTAAATGTAGGATCATAAGAAAATTCAACAATATAGCTATCACAAAACATATTCTTAACACGATCCACATGTATGCAAAGTTGACACTCTTCCAAACTGGTGGGATTAACATTAACTAAAGTCATGACCTCTCCAATCCCACTTTTATCAAAAACTTCATAAGATTGAACATTCTCCAAAGATCTAGAGCTGACACTCTTCCAAACCCACTTTCAGTAGTATTGCAAACATTATTATCAATCTCATATTCATCATGGGCCTTAAATAAATTTTCAAGATCATAAGAAGAATCACCCCAATCATGATCATTGCAACAAGTAGTAGACATAGCAAAATTAGCATCCCCAAGCTTAGGGTTTTGCATATTATTAGAACAATTTACATCAATAGAATTTATAATAAAATCATTGCAATCATGCTTTTTATTCAAAGATCTATGGTGAATCGCTTCATAAAGTAATTCATCACACTTTTCAGATTCACGAATTTCAAGCAAAACCTCATAAAGATAATCTAGTGCACTCAACTCACTAGCAATAGGTTCATCATAATTGGATCTCTTAAAGAGATTAGCAAGTGGATGAGGATCCATAAACTTTTAGCAAGCGAAGATGCAAGCAAAAATAAGGTACAAGGTAACACAAGCAAACAAAAGATCGAATGAAAGAAGGGGCAAATAAAACGACAAAGGTGAAGTGGGGGAGAGGAAAACGAGAGGCAAACGACAAATAATGTAATGCGAGGGATAAGAGTTTGTGATGGGTACTTGGTATGTCTTGACTTGTGGGTAGATCTCCCCGGCAACGGCGCCAGAAATGGCTAGTTGTCGGGAGATCAAATCTCGACTTGACTTGGTGCAACCTCCCCGGCAACGGCGCCAGAAATCCTTCTTGCTACCTCTTGAGCTTGCTTTGGTTTCCCCTTGAAGAGGAAAGGGTGATGCAGCACAGTAGCATAAGTATTTCCCTAAGTTTTGAGAACCAGGGTATCAATCCAGTAGGAGACTACATGCAAGTCCCTCGTACCTGCACAAACAAACAAGAACCTCGCAACCAACGCGATAAAGGGGTTGTCAATCCCTTCAAGGTCACTTACGAAAGTTAGATCTGATAGAGATAATAAGATAAATATTTTTGGTATTTTTGTTGTATAGATTGGAAAATAAAGATTGCAAAATAAACGGCGACAGAAATAGCTTGTTGAAGGGAGAATAATATGATGGAAGATAGACCCGGGGGCCATAGGTTTCACTAGTGGCTTCTCTCAAAATAGCAAATTCTATGGTGGGTATACAAATTACTGTCGAGCAATTGATAGAAAGCGCATAGTTATGAGAATATCTAGGCATGATCATGTATATAGGCACCACGTCCGTGACAAGTAGACCGAAACAATTCTGCATCTACTACTACTACACCACACATCGATCGCTATCTAGCATGCATCTAGAGTATTAAGTTCATAAGAATAGAGTAACGCATTAGGCAAGATGACATGATGTAGAGGGATAAACTCAAGCAATATGATATAAACCACATCTTTTTATCCTCAATGGCAACAATACAATACGTGCCTTGTTGCCCCTGCTGTCACTGGGAAAGGACACCGCAAGATTGAACCCAAAGCTAAGCACTTCTCCCATTGCAAGAAAGATCAATCTAGTAGGCCAAACCAAACTGATAATTCGAAGAGACTTGCAAAGATATTTAAATCATGCATAAAAGATTTCAGAGAAGAATAAAATATTGTTCATAGATAATATTGATCATAAACCCACAATTCATTGGATCTCGACAAACACACCGCAAAAAGAATTACATCGAATAGATCTCCAAGAGAATCGAGGAGAACTTTGTATTGAGATCCAAAGAGAGAGAAGAAGCCATCTAGCTAATGACTATGGACCCGAAGGTCTGTGGTAAAGTACTCACACATCAGCGGAGAGGCTATGGTGTTGATGTAGAAGCCCTTCGTGATCGATTCCCCCTCTGGCAGAGCGCCGGAAAAGGCCCCAAGATGGGATCTCACAGATACAGAAGGTTGTGGCGGTGGAAATAGGGTTTTGTGGTGCTCCTGGATGTTTTCGGGGTATATGGGTATATATAGGAGGAAGAAGTATGTCGGTGGAGCTGCGAGGGGCCCACGAGGGTGGGGGCGCGCTCTCCTGCCTCGTGGCCTCCTCGCTTCTTTCTTGACGTCCACTCCAAGTCTCCTGGATCACGTTTGTTCCAAAAGTAACTCTTCCGAAGGTTTCATTCCGTTTGGATACCGTCTGATATTCCTTTTCTGCGAAACACTGAAATAGGCAAAAAAATAGCAATTTGCACTGGGCCTTTGGTTAGTTGGTCAGTCCCAAAAATAATATAAAAGGGTATATTAAAGCCCATTGAACATCCAAAACAGAAAATATAATAGCATGGAATGATAAAAAATTATAGATACGTTGGAGACGTATCAGTAGTTGCGGATGCTTGCGAGAGGAGTTAATCATAAGTGGGAGGCTTGTCCAAGGAAGGGCATCACCCAAGCACCGATCCACCCACATACCAAATTATCAAAGTAACGAGCGCGAATCATATGAGCATGATGAAAACTAACTTGACAACAATTCCCAGGTGTCCTCGGGAGCACTTTGCATTATATAAGAGTTCATCCAGGCTTGTCCTTTGCTACAAAAAGGATTAGGCCACCTTGCTACTCCTTGCTTAATTTTATTACTTGTTACCGTTATGAATTATCTTATCACACAACTACTTGTTACCGATAATTTCTGTGGTTGCATAGAATACCTTGCCGAAAACCGCTTATCATTTCCTTCTTCTCCTCGTTGGGTTCGACACTATTACTTATCAAAAGGACTATGATAGGTCCCCTATACTTCTGGGTCATCAATACTCTTTTCTGGCGCCATTTCTGGGGAGTGAAGCACCTTTGGCAAGGAAACATTTATATAGTGTGATGAAATTTACTGTCACTTGTTACTATGGAAAATATTCCTTTGTGGGGCTTGTTCGGGGTATCTTCACCTCGATCGAAAGAGCAAAGAGTTGCTCCTCAACCTACTGCATCTACTGAAAATATTTATTATGAAATTCTTTCGGGTTTGATAGAGAAACTGCTAGCTAATCCTTATGCAGGAGATGGAACATTACATCCTGATATGCACCTAATCTATGTGGATGAAGTTTGTGGATTATTTAAGCTTGCAGGTATGACCGAGGATGTTGTCAAGAAGAAGGTCTTCCCTTTATCTTTGAAGGGAAATGCATTGACATGGTATAGGCTATGTGATGATATTGGATCATGGAACTACAACCGATTGAAATTGGAATTTCATCAGAGGTTTTATCCTAAGCATCTGGTTCATCGTGATCGGAATTATATATATAATTTTTCGCCTCATGAAGGAGAAAGTATCACTCAAGCTTGGGGGTGGCTTAAGTCAGTGTTATATTCATGCCCCAATCATGAGCTCTCAAAAGAAATTATTATTCAAAAAATTTATGCTCGGCTTTCTCATAATGATCGATCCATGCTCAATACTTCTTGTACTGGTTCTTTTATGAAGAAGGATATTGAATTCAAATGGGATTTATTGGAAAGAATTAAACGCAACTCTGAAGATTGGGAACTCGACAAAGGTAAGGAGTCAGGTATAAACCTTAAATTTGATTGTATTAAATCTTTTATGGATACCGATGCTTTTTGTGATTTTAGCACTAAATATGGACTTGACTCCGAGATAGTAGCTTCTTTCTGTGAATCATTCGCTACTCATGTTGATCTCCCTAAAGATAAGTGCTTTAAATATCATCCTCCCATTGAAGTTAAAGTAGTTGAACCTATTTAAGTTGAATAAGAAACTATTACTTATAATGTTGATCATATTGTTCATACGGCTTACACTGATAAACCACCTTTTCCTGTTAGAAAATAAAGGATCATGCTAAAGCTTCAATTGTGGTTCGTAAGAGTTATACTAGAACACTATACCCACTGAGCAAATTAAAGTTGAACCTAGTATATTTCTATGGTTAAAGATCTCTTGGTTGATAATATTGATGTGCATGTTATTTTATTTCTGTGATGAAGCTGCTAGGATTGCTAAACCTGATATGAAAGATAAACATAGACATGTTGTTGGCATGCCTGTTGTTTCCGTTAAAATTGGAGATCATTGTTATCATGGGTTATGTGATGTGGGTGCTAGTGTGAGTGCAATTCCCTACTCGTTATATAAAGAAATTATGAATGGTATTGCACCTGCTGAGATAGAAGATATTGATGTTACTATTAAGCTTGCCAATAGAGATACTATATCACCAATTGGGATTGTTAGAGATGTTGAAGTCTTGTGTGGGGAGATTAAATAACCTGCTGATTTTCTTGTTCTTGCTTCCCCACAAGATATTTTTTGTCCCACTATATTTGGTAGACCTTTCTTGAATACTGTTAATGCTAAGATAGACTGTGAGAAAGATATTGTCACTGTTGGTTTAGGGGATATGTCTCACGATTTTAATTTCTCTAAATTTTGTAGACAACACCATGATAAAGAATTTCCTAGTAAGGATGAAATTATTAGTCTTGCTTCTATTGCCGTGCCTCCTATTGATCCTTTAGAACAATATTTGTTAGACCATGAAAATGATATGTTTATGAATGAAAGAAGGGAAATAGATGAAGTATTCTTTAATCAAGGGCCTATTTTGAAACAAAATTTGCCTGTTGAAATCCTTGGGGATCCTCCTCCACCCAAGGGTGATCCCGTGCTTGAGCTTAAACAATTACCTGATACTTTGACAAATGCTTATCTTGATGAAAAGAAGATATATTCTGTTATTATTAGCGCTAACCTTTCAGAGCATGAAGAAATTTTTTTATTGAAAACACTGAAGAAGCACCGTGCTGCTATTGGATATACTCTTGATGATCTTAAGGGCATTAGTCTGACTCTATGTCAGCACGAAATTAATTTGGAACGTGATGCTAAACCAGTTGTTGATCATCAACGACGGTTAATCCCTAAGATGAAGGAAGTGGTAAGAAATGAAATACTAAAGCTTCTGGAGGCAGGTATAATTTATCCTATTGCTGATAGCCAATGGGTAAGTCCTGTTCATTGTGTCCCTAAGAAGGGAGGTATTACTGTTGTTCCTAATGATAAGAACGAATTGATTCCACAAAGAATTGTTAAAGGTTATATATGGTAATTTATTTTTGCAAATTGAATAAAGCTACTAGGAAGGATCATTACCCTCTTACCTTTATCGATCAAATGCTAGAAAGATTATCCAAACATACACATTTTTTGCTTTCTAGATGGTTATTCTAGTTTCTCCCAAATACATGTGTCAAAAGATGATCAGGAGAAGACCACTTTTACTTGCCCTTTAGGTACCTTTGCTTATAGACGTATGCCTTTTGGTTTATGCAATGCACCTACTACCTTTCGAAGATGTATGACTGCTACATTCTCTGACTTTTGTGTAAAGATTGTTGAGGTTTTCATGGATGATTTCTCCATTTATGGTACTGCTACCTCTTGAGCTTGCGTTGGTTTTCCCTTGAAGAGGAAAGGGTGATGCAGCACAGTAGTGTAAGTATTTCCCTCAGTTTTTGAGAACCAAGGTATCAATCTAGTAGGAGACTACACGCAAGTCCCTCGTACCTGCACAAGAAAACAAGAGCCGCGCAACCAACGTGATAAAGGGGTTGTCAATCCCTTCACGGTCACTTACGAAAGTGAGATCTGATAGAGATAATAAGATAAATATTTTTGGTATTTTTGTTGTATAGATTGGAAAATAAAGATTGCACAATAAACGGCAATAGAAATAGCTTGTTGACGGGAGAATAATATAATGGAAGATAGACCCGGGGGCCATAGGTTTCACTAGTGGCTTCTCTCAAGATAGAAAATTCTATAGTGGGTGAACAAATTACTATCAAGCAATTGATAGAAAAGCGCATAGTTATGAGAATATCTAGGCATTATCATGTATATAGGCATCACGTCCGCGACAAGTAGACCGAAACAATTCTGCATCTACTACTATTACTCCACACATCGACCGCTATCCAACATGCATCTAGAGTATTAAGTTCATAAGAACAGAGTAACGCATTAGGCAAGATGACATGATGTAGATGGATAAACTCAAGCAATATGATCTAAACCCCATCTTTTTATCCTCAATGGCAACAATACAATACGTGCCTTGCTGCCCCTGCTATCACTGGGAAAGGACACCGCAAGATTGAAACCAAAGCTAAGCACTTCTCCCATTGCAAGAAAGATCAATCTAGTAGGCCAAACCAAACTGATAATTTGAAGACACTTGCAAAGATATTTAAATCATGCATAAAAGATTTCAGAGAAGAATCAAATATTGTTCATAAATAATCTTGATCATAAACCCACAATTCATCGGATCTCGACAAACACACCGCAAAAAGAATTACATCGAATAGATCTCCAAGAGAATTGAGGAGAACTTTGTATTGAGATCCAAAGAGAGAGAAGAAGCCATCTAGCTAATAACTATGGACCCGAAGGTCTGTGGTAAACTACTCACACATCATCGGAGAGGCTATGGTGTTGATGTAGAAGCCCTCCGTGATCAATTCCCCCTCCGGCATACAGAAGGTTGCGGCAGTGGAAATAGGGTTTTGTGGTGCTCCTGGATGCTTTCAGGGTATATGGGTATATATAGGAGGAAGAAGTACTGCGGTGGAGCTGTGAGGGGCCCACGAGCACAACAAAAAAAATACACTTCCGTGATGATACGTGTTTGTCACAGTAGGTCGCATTTTTTGTCATGCATGTACATCCATGACAAATTTATGACAGAATCAAGATAGTCATACCTGTGCTGTCGTAGAAGTGTTCCATGACATTACCAAAATTATCATCACGGAAGTGTCCACTTCCATGATGATAAATCGCGCGTCACATAAGTGCTTTCGTCAAGGGTGACCGACACATGGCATCCACCGTAATGGAACGCCGTTAAGCTATCGGGTCTGGTTTTGGATCCGATAACCCGTTAACAGCCCCAACCAATGGGGATTTTCCACGTGTAAAATCATCATTGGCTTGAGGAAACACGTGTTGGCTCATCGTTGGGACAGATGTCATCTACTCACTGGACAGAAGGCGCCTATGATACGGCGACACGTGGCATGGCCCAACAGTGGCCCATTCCTGTGAAAAGGCCGGCCCGTTTGACTTGGTCAAAAGCCGGCGGGCCGGCCCATGGAAAGCCTGTTAACGGCCTATTTGCATATAGCCCATTTACAGCCCGCTAACCCAAGGCCCGTTACGCCCTATCCAAATTAGGCCCAGTAGCGTCATCTGGGCCATCCAATATGATTCCAGTCCGTTTTCACTTCTGGCCCATGTATAGCCCATGATGTCTTTCGGCCCATATGAGGCCCTTTGTAACTCTTGGCCCATTAGCGGCCCGTGCTGAAACTGGCCCATAATGAACAGTGTATTACTTTACACCCATTAACGGCCCGTGGTGAAACTGGCCCGTAATGAACAGTGTATCACTTTATACCCATTAACGGCCCGTTATTCCGTTGGGCCGTTTCCAGCCCAAGTTAACTTCCGGCCTTCTGAGGGCCCATTTATTCTTGGGCTCATTTGCAACATTCAGTTACTTACCACCCGGTACTATCATTTTCTGCTTGTGGGCCAAATTCAGCCCGTCATTACAGTCGGCCTGTTTGTGGACCATTAGTCCGTTGGGCCATTTTCATAGCATCACCAAATACGGCCTATTAACGACCCGTTATGGTCAGCCCATAAAACATACGATTTCCATTAAAGGCCCATCTATAGCCCATTAAAGGCCCATACAAGACCTATAAATGAGCCGGCGGCCCATGGATCCTACGAGACGTAGAAGGCTCATGGATCCTACGAGACGTAGAAGGCCCATGGATCCTACAAGACGTACAAGGCCCATGGATCCTACGAGACGTAGAAGGCCCATGGATCCTACGAGACATAGAAGGCCCATGGATCCTACGAGACGTAGAAGGCCCATGGATCCGACGGCCCGTGAAGGGCCATGGTCGGGCGAGTAGGCCCCCGTTTGAACGATATAGCATATTCAAAGAATTATCCTACTCAATACTATCACCTCTAAAAAGCATACACTATACAACAAAGAGATCAAGGCATAGAAAGGTAGAATAATCCTACACTATACAATAAAGAAATTACAGCCGATTATACCCACTGGGCATTATGGTTCGGCACAGGTGATAATAAAGCATACACAAACAGCAAATTACATACACTGGGCAAATACAACTCATACATCATGGATGCGCATCAACTTAACTCCATTTGAACTATAATCTCTTCAGAAAATAGGATTGGCCGGATTCAGATAGCACAAATTTCAGTCTACAAAATCTCTAATTCCTTCATGGTTACCTTAGTGTCTTGTTTCATTTTTTGACTCCTGCATCTAATACCTGCATGTCCAGTCTCAACTTGTTGATTATACGTTGACAATCATGTACACATTGGCTTGCCACCTCTAGTTGAAGCTCGAGAACATCAGCACATTCCAATTCCAATCCATAATCATTCGGTAACGGCCATGCCACACTGCTCGTAGATCTTTGTGTTGATGTCACTTCATCCTGAAATGTTTCTGTAAGTACACATGACTAGGGAAAAATATAGTTACAACAGTGAAGCGAACAAGACACTATTTTGTACTACATGGCAAAACAGGACTAACAATAATGTTACATGTCACTTTCAAAAAAATGTTACACGTCATGATGCATAAGTAGGTGATATTTTAAAAATTATAAAAAAGATAGTCTGTGCAGCCTGCATACAGAAATCCCTCTCAGCTTACCAGAGGAGCATGATGTTGGGGCCCAATCGAAAACACAGACAAGTTACAAATTTAGACAACACGTTGCGTATAAGTAAGCACGCAGTTGGCCATTATGTGCCTCAATTAAAGTCTTAGGGAGCATAATGAACAATAGAGGGTTTCATACAAACATACTACAGCAGGCAAAACTATGCAATCATTAGCGTAGTATAAACTAGATTGTGAGCCTCATGCAATAATAGTTGGTTAATAGACTTCAAAGCTTCAGGCACACTTCGGCAGAGTAATTAAATGGTAAGGCCTTTAATTATGTCAACTAATAGTGATACAAGTACCGAACATCAGGCATGATTATTTGGGCATCTCATTAACCAAGGACAAATAAAGCAATTGAAAAGAGAAAATTAACTATGCCTGAAACAAACAAGGAATTGAACTGTTGAGTTGCATAAAGTGACTTACCTTAGCAGGTTGAAGAGGCTCAGCGCAGCCCCTACTTCTCTTGCAAGGCTCCTTCCTAACATCTTTTACTTGGAAATCCTCAATCTTATCTTCATTGCACCCCCTCTGCAAGGTGACACAAACTAGTTACTCGTCTCCTTGGAAGATAAATATGCATACTTTCCAGTCTGTGAACACAAAAGGATGAGATTATAACAAAACAACACCACATAATGAAACATGTCGCATCTCTTGCACTTGTACACAATGAAATGAGCATTTACTATGTCTGCACTATGTAAAAACTAGGCATACCTTCGAACTGGATCTCCAGGTACTCTTGGAGAGCCTACTGTAGTGTACAGCCAAACCTTTATGTCACCTATGAGTTAGACAAGGCCCCACTACAGCAGCCCTTAGTGTTTAAATCATTGACAAGCTCTGTTAGAGTGTTAGGTCAAGAACAACAAGTAATCAAAGCAAACAGTCCTAGTATGGCTGGCTCATGCAAACAAGCAATTGAACAGATGTGTGAGCAAATCTTACATATCGAGAAAAGAAGCAAAGAAGTAGGCTTAAAGACCATCACTTGACTGACCAGATTTAAGGGGCATTTAAACATCATGTGCAACGTATGAACTAACATAAACATTGCATATTCCAGATTCTACAATGGAATGCACATGTATTAGGTTATGCCATGTATGATGATGCCTAAATGTACAGATAGCAGGCATGAGTGATTCATCATTGCACGCACAATTGAATTGTAGGTTAAGGGCCAGTTCGATTCCGCCTTTTTAGGGCATATTGTCAAAATAAGCCATAAAAGATGTAAAGAAGTCATTTTTGAGTTATGGGCTTGGACTTAACTAATTTCGCTTTGGAGGGGGGTGTTTTGGGTAGAACCTCACTAAAAATTGAAGGGGAGGGGAATAGTGAAATGACTCTGTTGTCTACCTATATTACACACAAAATACAACTGCTGACGCCCGTGTCACACCTGACCCTCAAGTAAAAACAAACACGCAAGCATTCATTGCCCTGCCCGCTTGCATCTCCTCTCCCCTTTCCCTTTACCTCGATCCCCTGCCTACAGCACTAGGCTTCCTCTAGTGAGCCGTCGCCACTGGTCCCATTTGGCCTAGTCCTCGACGATGCCATGTCCAGCTAGGCTACATGGCTGGCGGGTAGGGGAAAATCTCCCTGGCTGCTCCTCCCTCTGGCGCCACCCCTCATTCTCATGGTCTCCAGCAGCTGCTCCATTGTGGTTCATCCAACACACTACTCCGGCGGGCGCTGCACAACTACGGCTAATGCCACACTGCGGCAGAAGACACCTTATTCCCCCTCCCCTCCTCCCAGGGCATGGCCTTGAGGTGCTGTTGAAGGATGAGCTCATCCAACAAGGTGAGGATCTACTCTAATTTTTTGCCAAATTTTCATTCTGATCCACTATACGATGAATTGCTATGAGCTAGTTCTGCTGCTGCTATATGATGCATTGCTATGAGCTGCTCCTACTGCTTCTATATGATGAATTGCTATGAGCTGCTGCTGCTGTATGATGAGTTGCTATGAGCTGCTGTTGCTGCTATATGATGAATTGCTATGAGCTGCTGCTGCTATACGATGAGTTGCTACAAGCTGCTCCTGCTGCTATATGATGAATTGCTATGAGCTGCTGCTGCTATACGATGAGTTGCTACAAGCTGCTCCTGCTGCTATATGATGAATTGCTATGAGCTGCTCCTGCTGCTGCTATATGATGAATTGCTATGAGCTGCTCCTACTGCTGCTATATGATGAATTGCTATGAGCTACTGCTGGTATATGATGAATTGCAGACTGCTGCTGCTGTATGATGAGTTGCTATGAGCTGCTGCTGCTATATGATGCTTTCAAGTGGTGCTCCTATACGATAATAACCAGCCACTTGGACCATCAAATTTCAATAAATAATTGTTCTTCATTTAAATGTGGGTCATGCGTTCTTCGTTTAAATTAGGCAATGTGATCTCTATGGAAAACATTGACCAAAGTAGATTGTGCCAAGTAGATGGTATCTTTGTATTTGCATTTTGAGCAAATAGTGATGGTCTGTTTTCCTACCATATTAATTACTGCACTGGATTCAATTTGTGATGTTTGCAAGTCAAATTAATTTCGATATGGGCAGTAAAATGAAAAAAATATAATGCAATCTTGACTTTCCACTGATTATACCAAAGATAAGCTGAAAACGCAATGAAAAGAACTGGTTGGCTTATTACATGGAGCTTATATTCACAAGTGCTTATTTTCTTAGGATAACTCGTAGTAACTGTCCCTAAGAAACTTGGCTAATAGAATTGGGATACAAATAACATGTCACGATGATTGCAATGGAGGAGTGACGTACCATAGCACACTGTATAGGCTCACCGGTGCCTCTCCTTTTTTTGCGATGGTCCATGGAATTGCCACATACATCTTGTACTTTTTCATTGTGTAACCCTATCTACAAGTTGACACAGCTAATTTTAGACATCTCTACATGATACTACATTGCATATCCCTTGTGCATATTTAAACCACCAATTAACGATTGTGTGCGTACCATAAACTAGGCATGACTCTGTATGCTGGACTAGCAGTCACTCTAAGGGAGCCTAATGTAGTGCACTGGAATTCCTACATGCCACCTACGATGTTGTATAATGTACTGCCCCTATTCCTAAATATATGTCTTTGTAGAGATTCCAGTATGGACCACATACAGATGTATATAGATGCATTTTTTAGTGTAGATTCACTCATTTTGCTCCGTATGTAGCCTATAGTGGAATCTCTAGAAAGTCTTATATTTAGGAACGGAGGTATGAGGTAGTATCATGTATGACATCTACATATCTAATTTAGCAGCCAGTAGTAGAAATCATTGTCTGCACAAAGGGATTACTAGTCGAAAATGCTAGCAAAGCATGCTGGCAGGCATAGCACAATACAAGAGAGAGAGAGAGACACGCTTACAAGATCATAGCAATGCCTCAGTCCAGGATCTTGGTTGGCCAAGCTGTTAGATCCAGAAGAAACATCGTCCTTGTAGTTTTTGCCAGCTGCATAATAGGTAACAACGACCGGTTAGTATATTTGAAGTACATCGGGCAGGTGATGCTAGACGGGTTTAAAGGTGAAAAGTACCTAGGCCGTGGCGGGTGCTTGGCATCTCTCCAGACGGTGGGAATCAGGTTAGAAACGTCGAGGGTGATGACGTTGCACTGGCTGTCGGGGTCCGGTAAGGAGATCTAGAACCGTCGAGAAGGGTGTTTGGGGAGCGGCTCCGGTAGGGTGGACTACGGTGTGGACGAAGCGGATCTGTGGTCATGGACGAGGGCGTAGGTGAAGCTGCTCTGGTGGTTGGGTTAAGGATGGTGTCGACAACGCGGATCTGCGGCCGTGGATGGGGCGTCAGAAGCTGCTCCGGTGGTTGGGTTAAGGATGGTGTCGACAATGCGGATCTGCGGCCGTGGACGGGGCGTCAGAAGCTGCTCCGGTGGTTGGGTTAAGGGTGGTGTCGGCGATGCAGATCTGCGGCCGTGGATAGGGCGTCAGAAGCTGCTCCGGTAGGTTGGATGAGGGTGCGAGGAAGCGGATCTGAGGTCGTGGACTTGTGAGTTGGCAAAGCGGCCCCGGTAGGGTTGAGAATGGTATAGGCGAAGCTACTCCGGTAGGGTTGATGATGGTGTCGGTGAAGCGGCTCCGGTAGGGTTGAGGAAGGTGTCGGCGAAGAGGATCAGAGGCCGTCGACGGGGGCGTCGGTGGGGTGGCTCCGGGGGTGTGGACGAAGCGTCTCCGGTGGGGAGTACAAATGAGCCGCTGCATATGTGCGGCGGTTGACGAGAGTACCGGCGAAGCAGATCCGGCACCGTGGACAAGGCCGGCACTGAATGGGCTATGGTACAGTGGTGGATGAGCAGTCTACTTGTTTCTAGGGGAGGTAGGAGGGGTAGATGCGGCCTCAGAAGCAGATCCGGCGAGGTGGACGCCGCTGGAAGTGAATGGGCTATGGTACGCCGGTGGATGAGCAGTCTAGGGTTTCGAGAGGGGAGGGGAGAAAGTGCAATGAAGTATGGACGGCGTGATGTAAGATGCTCTGGTGCTGTGGAGTTAGTCGTTTTGCGGGAGGGGGAGAGGAAATGGGGGTGCCGTGTAGTGGGGGAACCGGAAGTTACCAAAGCAGCCTCGACCTATCATGTAGATGAGGGCGGTATTGTAACTGTTGGTCTCCGTGCACCAAGGACAAAAGGGGGATTTCGCATGCTAAAGTCTAAGGTGGCGGAAATTTTAGAAGGAGGCGGGAGATTTTGCCGCCCTCGGGATCGTTTGTATCCAGTTTCAACTAATTTTGGACCGTGCTAGCGGGAAGGTCATGCTAGACTGTGTACACAGGGCACGCTTCAGTAGTTAATAACTGGTGTGAAGTCCACCCCAGAAAAAAAGACAATAACTCGGGATGATGCGCCGATAACTTGGACATTCACACGGGCGCGGCCAAATCGTACGGGTGTAGTGGCACGTTCACAAAAAAAGGGATCAAACACTTAGCCTATGTATTTCTCATGTAAATAGATAATTTAGTGCCATTGGTTATTTACTTTAAACATAATGCATTGACGTGTTAGTGTAGAGGCGCACAAAAAGAAATGGATATTGTAGTCAGCTACTTAAAACTGTTACCTCATATGATTACATAGCCTCCATTTCATAAATTGCATACCCGTTGAATTCATATATGAATATTGCATATATTACTTCAAAATAGAAACTTAAATCATCTAAGACTAATGAATTTGAATGCAAGAGTAACAATGGTGCATGTACATGATAGCTACATTGGTTGTTTGAAGAAACATCATTGTAACTTTGGCATGCACAACTGAAAGTTTTATTTAAATAGAAAAAAATGTGATATGTGGGTGTCCAATCTTTATAGCGTTGCATCGATATTGTACCTTTGGCCATGATACGAAGTAGATATTGACTTATGTTCAAGCGATGCACGTCCACGATCGCTAGATAGTGATACGTGAATGAATTGTGCAATCTCTCTCACACACATACATATCTCATTTCCCTGTAGGCATCAGAATCACACACGCGCACTTCGTGTATTTCTCTCCCTCCCTCAGGTTTAAATTCGTCTTTCTACCCTGTTCTACAAGTCTCTCACACAGAAACACACACGCTCTCTATGTCTAACACGCCCACCCCTTTAATTCCGCCCACCCACAACCACTAATGTCTCAAAGTATAATAATGTCTCTCACACATATGCTATCTACCTATCCTTTAATATAGCTAGATATGTGTCACACAAACTCCTTCTCCCTACTAGCAAGATGCCCATGCGTTGCACGGAACATCAAGATGCATTTGTATGAGAAGTTTATCTTGTGGGAGAAAAGGATGAACGAGGGAATGCCTTATTTGCAAATGCGGAGAGGGGTGTGGGTATCTTTTTGCAAAATTGCCATAGTTTCCTTCCTGTCCGTCGGATATAAATCGGATGGCCTATATTGCAAGATGGCAGGAACACCATCATCACCAACTCTGTTTTTTATAAGAGTAGAGATATGTGAGTGTCACTGCCCCCCCACACACCCACACTTCCCAACACCGAAGGAGTAGGGTGACACCTCGATCTTGATACTAATCTATCGACTGGCTTCTCTCTCAAACATACACACACACTACCCGGCACCGAAGGAGTAGGGTGGCACATCGATCTTGATACTAATATATCTACTCCTCTTTCAAACACACACACACACACGCGCTAGGTGTGCCTCTGTGCCTACCACGCACACTCTCGATACGTCTTTCTCTCCCTCCCCCCCAACAATGACAGCAAAAGGGTGACAACTCGATCTGATCATAATTTGTCAATTGGTTTCTCTCTCAAACATTGTGTCTCGGTGCCTCGCTCGGTAGCCCCCTCGATATGTAGACTTCTCGCGCGCGCACAGCTGTAGTGACGATGACGCTGAACCCAGTGTGCCTTGTTTTTACCGGCCTCATGTGATAGTTTTCACCCTGTTTTCTGTTAATTAACGAGGCTACCTTTTCTTTGTTACTACTAGTGAATCTGTAATCATTCGGGGCAGACATAAAATATATCACTTCAGCCCAATTATCGCAGCAACTATTTTAAAAGAAATTAGCTAGCTGCCCGTGCGTTGCACAGAACATCAAGATGCATTTGTATGAGTAGTTTATCTTGTGAGAGAAAAGGTTGAATGAGGGAAGGCCTTATTTGCGAACGTGGAGAGACGTGTGGGTATATTTTTGCAAAATTGCCATAGTTTCTTTCCTATCTGTTAGATATAAATCCGACGGCCTATATTGCAGGATGGCACGCACACCATCATCACCAACTCTGTTTTCTACTCCCTCCGTCCGAAAATACTTGTCATCAAAATGGATAAAAAGAGATGTATCAAAAACTAAAATACGTCTAGATACATTTCCTTTTATCCATTTTGATGACAAGTATTTCCGGACGGAGGGAGTATTTGTCTTTTTAGAGATTTCAACAAGTGACTATGACCAGACCTTACCAACATACTGAAAAATGTAGTCCATAATTTTGATGTTACCCTATTTTCTTGGTGGTGCAATGCCATCTGGATACCTCATAAATAAACCAAGGACAAATCTGACCCCTTCCTGAAAACACATACGGAGCAAAATGAGTGAATCTACACTCTAAAATATGTCTACATACACATCCGTATGTGGTAGTCCATTTGAAATCTGAAAAAGAGAAATATTTAGGAACGAATGGAGTATATATAAGAGTAGACATGGAGATATGTCTCCAGCATGGTCTACAACAAAAATGTGCTGGTCTGGTTAGCGTCGGATGCTCGCAGCGCGATGACATGAGTTCGAATTCTGTCTTTTAACTTTATAGGTTTATATTATATATTACTCTACTTATATAATATATACTTCTTTCGCTACTATACTGACAGTGGAACCCACAGAGTACTTAGAATATAAGATTAAGGATGGACATGTTTCTTTTTAACTTTCTGTACGAAGCTGTTGTTAGGCAACGTAGCAGAATTTTAAAATTTTCTATGCATCACCAAGATCAATCTATGGAGTCATCTAGCAACGAGGGAGAGAGGAGTGCATCTACATACCCTTGTAGATCGTGCGCGGAAGCGTTCAAGAGAACGGGGTTGATGGAGTCGTACTCGTCGTGATCCAAATCACCGATGACCTAGCGCCGAACGGACGGCAACTCCGCGTTCAACACACGTACGGTTGGGAAGACGTCTCCTCCAACTTGATCCAGCAAGGGGGAAGGAGAGTTTGATGGAGATCCAGCAGCACGACAGCGTGGTGGTGGAAACTACGGCCATCTCGGCAGGGCTTCGCCGAGCACTGCGAGAAGGAGACGTGTCACGGGAGGGAGAGGGAGAGGCCAGGGGCTAGGGTGCGGCTCCCCTCCCTCCCCCCACTATTTATAGGACCCCTAGGGGGGGCGCCGGCCCTAGGAGATCCAATCTCCAAGGGGGGCGGCGGCCAAGGGGGTGGCTTGCCCCCCAAGCCAAGTGGGGCGCCCCCACCCCTAGGGTTTCCAACCCTAGGCGCAGGGGAGGCCCAAGGGGGGCGCACCAGCCCACTAGGGGCTGGTTCCCCTCCCACTTCAGCCCATGGGGCCCTCCGGGATAGGTGGCCCCACCCGGTGGACCCTCGAGACCCTTCCGGTGGTGCCGGTACAATACCGATTGCCCCCGAAACTTTCTCGATGGCCGAAACTTGACTTCCTATACATATAAATCTTCACCTCCGGACCATTCCGGAACTCCTCGTGACGTCCGGGATCTCATCCGGGACTCCAAACAACTTTTGGGTTACCGTATACTAATATCTCAACAACCCTAGCGTCACCGAACCTTAAGTGTGTAGACCCTACGGGTTTGGGAGACATGCAGACATGACCGAGACGACTCTCCGGTCAATAACCAACATCGGGATCTAGATACCCATGTTGGCTCCCACATGCTCCTAGATGATCTCATCGGATGAACCACGATGTCGAGGATTCAATCAATTCGTATACAATTCCCTTTGTCAATCGGTACGTTACTTGCCCGAGACTCGATCGTCGGTATCCCAATACCTCATTCAATCTCATTACCGGCAAGTCACTTTACTCGTACCGTAATTCATGATCCCGTGATCAACCACTTGGTCACATTGAGCTCATTATGATGATGCATTACCGAGTGGGCCCAGAGATACCTCTCCGTCATACGGAGTGACAAATCCGAGTCTCGATTCATGCCAACCCAACAGACACTTTCGGAGATACCTGTAGTGTACCTTTATAGTCACCCAGTTACGTTGTGACGTTTGGCACACCCAAAGCACTCCTACGGTATCCGGGAGTTGCATAATCTCATGGTCTAAGGAAATGATACTTGACATTCAGAAAAGCTACAGCAAACGAACTACACGATCTTTGAGCTATGCTTAGGATTGGGTCTTGTCCATCACATCATTCTCCTAATGATGTGATCCCATTATCAATGACATCCAATGTCCATAGTCAGGAAACCATGACTATCTTTTGATCAACGAGCTAGTCAACTAGAGGCTCACTAGCGACGTGTTGTGGTCTATGTATTCACACATGTATTACGATTTCCGGATAACACAATTATAGCATGAACAATAGACAATTATCATGAACAAAGAAATATAATAATAACCATTTTATTATTGCCTCTAGGGCATATTTCCAACAGTCTCCCACTTGCACTAGAGTCAATAGTCTAGTTACATTGTGATGAATCGAACACCCATGCAGTTCTGGTGTTGATCATGTTTTTCTCTAGGGAGAGGTTTAGTCAATGGATCTGCCACATTCAGGTCCGTATGTACTTTACAAATATCTATGTCTCCATTTTGAACACTTTCACGAATGGAGTTGAAGCGACGCTTGATATGCCTAGTCTTCCTGTGAAACCTGGGCTCCTTGGCAAGGGCAATAGCTCCAGTGTTGTCACAGAAGAGAGTCATCGGGCCCGACACATTGGGTATGACTCCTAGGTCGGTAATGAACTCCTTCACCCAGATTGCCTCTTGTGCTGTCTCCAAGGCTGCCATGTACTCCGCTTCACATGTAGATCCCGCCACAACGCTTTGCTTGCAACTGCACCAGCTTACTGCCCCACTATTCAAAATATACACGTATCCGGTTTGTGACTTAGAGTCATCCAGATCTGCGTCGAAGCTAGCATCAACGTAACCCTTTACGACGAGCTCTTCGTCACCTCCATAAACGAGAAACATATCCTCAGTCCTCTTCAGGTACTTCAGGATATTCTTGACCGTTGTCCAGTGTTCCATGCCGGGATTACTTTGGTACCTTCCTACCAAACTTATGGCAAGGTTTATATCAGGTCTGGTACACAGCATAGCATACATGATAGACCCTATGGCCGAGGCATGGGGGACGACACTCATCTTTTCTCTATCTTCTGCCGTGGTCGGGCATTGAGCCGTGCTCAATCTCGTACCTTGCAATACAGGCAAGAACCCCTTCTTTGACTGATCCATTTTGAACTTCTTCAATATCTTGTCAAGGTACGTACTCTGTGAAAGACCAATGAGGCGTCTCGATCTATCTCTATATAGATCTTGATGCCTAATATATAAGCAGCTTCTCCAAGATCCTTCATTGAAAAACACTTGTTCAAGTAGGCCTTTATGCTTACCAAGAATTCTATATCATTTCCCATCAACAGTATGTCATCCACATACAATATGAGAAATGCTACAGAGCTCCCACTCACTTTCTTGTAAATGCAAGCTTCTCCATAAGTCTGCGTAAACCCAAACGCTTTGATCATCTCATCAAAACGAATGTTCCAACTCCGAGATGCTTGCACCAGCCCATAAATCGAGCGTTGGAGCTTGCACACCTTGTCAGCATTCTTAGGATCGACAAAACCTTCTGGCTGCATCATATACAATTCTTCCTTAAGGAAACCATTAAGGAATGCCGTTTTGACGTCCATTTGCCATATCTCATAATCATAGAATGTGGCAATTGCTAACATGATTCGGACGGACTTCAGCTTCGCTACGGGTGAGAAAGTCTCATCATAGTCAACCCCTTGAACTTGTCGATAACCCTTAGCGACAAGCCGAGCTTTATAGATGGTTACATTACCATCCGCGTTTGTCTTCTTCTTAAAGATCCATTTATTTTCTATGGCTCGCCGATCAACGGGCAAGTCAGTCAAAGTCCATACTTTGTTTTCATACATGGATCCTATCTCGGATTTCATGGCTTCCAGCCATTTGTCGGAATCCGGGCCCGCCATCGCTTCTTCATAGTTCGAAGGTTCACCGTTGTCTAACAACATGATTTCCAAGACAGGGTTGCCATACCACTCTGGTGCGGAACGTGTCCTTGTGGACCTACGAAGTTCAGTAGCAACTTGATCTGAAGTTTCATGATCATCATCATCAACTTCCTCTCTAGTCGGTGCAGGCACCTCAGGAACATTTTCTTGAGCTGCGCCACTTACCGGTTCAAGAGGTAATACTTCATCAAGTTCTACTTTCCTCCCACTTATTTCTTTCGAGAGAAACTCTTTTTCTAGAAAGGATCCATTCTTGGCAACAAAGATCTTGCCTTCAGATCTGAGGTAGAAGGTATACCCAATAGTTTCTTTAGGGTATCCTATGAAGACGCATTTTTCCGATTTGTGTTCGAGCTTTTCAGGTTGAAGTTTCTTGACATAAGAATTGCATCCCCAAACTTTCAGAAACGACAGCTTAGGTTTCTTCCCAAACCATAATTCATACGGTGTCGTCTCAACGGATTTCGACGGAGCCCTATTTAAAGTGAATGCGGCAGTCTCTAAAGTATAGCCCCAAAATGACAGTGGTAAATCAGTAAGAGACATCATAGATCGCACCATATCCAATAGAGTGCGATTACGACGTTCGGACACACCATTACGTTGAGGTGTTCCAGGCAGCATGAGTTGTGAAACTATTCCACATTTTCTTAAGTGTGTGCCAAATTCGTGACTCAAGTATTCTCCCCCATGATCTGATCGCAAGAACTTGATTTTCTTGTCACGTTGATTCTCAACCTCACTCTGAAATTCCTTGAACTTTTCAAAGGTCTCAGACTTGTGTTTCATTAAGTAGACATACCCATATCTACTCAATTCATCAGTGAGGGTGAGAACATAATGATAGCCACCGCGAGCCTCAACACTCATTGGACCGCACACATCAGTATGTATGATTTCCAATAAGTTGGTTGCTCGCTCCATTGTTCCTGAGAACGGAGTCTTGGTCATTTTACCCATGAGGCATGGTTCGCACGTGTCAAATGATTCGTAATCAAGAGACTCCAAAAGTCCATCGGTATGGAGCTTCTTCATGCGTTTGACACCTATGTGACCAAGGCGGCAGTGCCACAAGTATGTGGGACTATCATTATCAACCTTACATCTTTTGGTATTCACACTATGAGTATGTGTAACATTACGCTCGAGATTCATTAAGAATAAACCATTCACCAGCGGAGCATGACCATAAAACATATCTCTCATATAAATAGAACAACCATTATTCTCGGATTTAAATGAGTAGCCATCTCGAATTAAACGAGATCCTGATACAATGTTCATGCTCAAAGCTGGCACTAAATAACAATTATTGAGGTTTAAAACTAATCCCGTAGGTAAATGTAGAGGCAGCGTGCCGACGGCGATCACATCGACCTTGGAACCATTCCCGACGTGCATCGTCGCCTCATCCTTTGCCAGTCTCCGCTTATTCCGCAGCTCCTGCTTTGAGTTACAAATGTGAGCAACCGCACCGGTATCAAATACCCAGGAGCTACTATGAGTACTGGTAAGGTAGACATCACTTACATGTATATCACATATACCTTTAGTGTTGCCGGCCTTCTTGTCCACTAAGTATTTGGGGCAGTTCCGCTTCCAGTGACCACTTCCCTTGCAATAAAAACACTTAGTCTCGGGCTTAGGTCCATTCTTTGGCTTCTTCCCGGCAGCTTGCTTACCGGGCGCGGCAACTCCCTTGCCGTCCTTCTTGAAGTTCTTCTTACCCTTGCCGTTCTTGAACTTAGTGGTTTTATTCACCATCAACACTTGATGTTCCTTTTTGATTTCCACCTCTGCTGATTTCAGCATTGAATACACCTCAGGAATGGTCTTTTCCATCCCCTGCATATTGAAGTTCATCACAAAGCTCTTGTAGCTCGGTGGAAGCGACTGAAGGATTTTGTCAATGACCGCGTCATCCGGGAGATTAACTCCCAGCCGAGTCAAGCGGTTATGCAACCCATACATTTTGAGTATGTGCTCACTGAAAGAACTATTTTCCTCCATCTTACAATTGAAGAACTTGTCGGATACTTCATATCTCTCGACCCGGGCATGAGCTTGGAAAACCATTTTCAGCTCTTCGAACATCTCATATGCTCCGTGTCTCTCAAAATGCTTTTGGAGCCCCGGTTTTAAGCTGTAAAGCATGCCGCACTGAACGAGGGAGTAATCATCAGCACGTGACTGCCAAGCGTTCATAACGTCTTGGTTCTCTGGGATGGGTGCGTCACCTAGTGGTGCTTCTAGGACATAATCTTTCTTGGCAGCTATGAGGATGATCCTCAGGTTCCGGACCCAGTCCGTATAGTTGCTGCCATCATCTTTCATCTTGGTTTTCTCTAGGAACGCGTTGAAGTTGAGGGCAACATTAGCGTGGGCCATTTGATCTACAAGCCATAGTGTAAAGATTTTAGACTAAGTTCATGATAATTAAGTTCATCTAATCAAATTATTCAATGAACTCCCACTTAGATAGACATCCCTCTAGTCATCTAAGTGAAACATGATCCGAGTTAACTAGGCCGTGTCCGATCATCACGTGAGACGGACTAGTCAACATCGGTGAACATCTTCATGTTGATCGTATCTTCTATATGATTCATGCTCGACCTTTCGGTCTTCTGTGTTCCGAGGCCATGTCTGTACATGCTAGGCTCATCAAGTCAACCTAAGTGTATTGTGTGTGTAAATCTGGCTTACACCTATTGTATTCGAACGTTAGAATCTATCACACCCGATCATCACGTGGTGCTTCGAAACAACGAACCTTCGCAATGGTGCACAGTTAGGGGGAACACTTTCTTGAAATTATTACGAGGGATCATCTTATTTAAGCTACCGTCGTTCTAAGAAAATAAGATGTAAAACATGATAAACATCACATCCCATCAAATAGTGACATGATATGGCCAATATCATTTGCTCCTTTTGATCTCCATCTTCGGGGCTCCATGATCATCGTTGTCATCGGCATGACACCATGATCTCCATCATCGTGTCTTCTTGAAGTTGTCTCGCCATCTATTACTTCTACTACTATGGCTAACGCTTTAGCAATAAAGTAAAGTAATTACATGACGTTTATATTGACACGTAGGTCATAAATAAATAAAGACAACTCCTATGGCTCCTGCCGGTTGTCATACTCATCGACATGCAAGTCGTGATTCCTATTACAAGAACATGATCAATCTCATACATCACATATATCATTCATCACATCCTTTTGGCCATATCACATCACACGGCACATGCTGCAAAAACAAGTTAGACGTCCTCTAATTGTTGTTGCAAGTTTTTACGTGGCTGCTATAGGTTTCTAGCAAGAACGTTTCTTACCTACACCAAAACAACAACATGATATGCCAATTTCTATTTACCCTTCATAAGGACCCTTTTCATCGAATCCCATTCGACTAAAGTGGGAGAGACAGACACCCGCTAGCCACCTTCTGCAACTAGTGCATGTCAATCGGTGGAACCAGTCTCACGTAAGCGTACGTGTAAGGTCGGTCCGGGCCGCCTCATCCCATGATGCCGCCGAATCAGGATAAGACTAGTAACGGCAAGCAAATTGACAATATCGACGCCCACAACTGCTTTGTGTTCTACTCGTGCATAGAAACTACGCATAGACCTAGCTCATGATGCCACTATTGGGGAATGTAGCAGAATTTTAAAATTTTCTATGCATCACCAAGATCAATCTATGGAGTCATCTAGCAACGAGGGAGGGAGGAGTGCATCTACATACCCTTGTAGATCGCGCGCGGAAGCGTTCAAGAGAACGGGGTTGATGGAGTCGTACTCGTCGTGATCCAAATCACCAATGACCTAGCGCCAAACGGACGGCACCTCCGTGTTCAACACACGTACGGGTGGGAAGACGTCTCCTCCAACTTGATCCAGCAAGGGGGAAGGAGAGGTTGATGGAGATCCAGCAGCACGACGGCGTGGTGGTGGAAACTACGGCGATCTCGGCAGGGCTTCGCCGAGCACTACGAGAAGGAGAGGTGTCACGGGAGGGAGAGGGAGAGGCCAGGGGCTAGGGTGCGGCTCCCCTCCCTCCCCCTCCCACTATTTATAGGACCCCTAGGGGGGCGCCGACCCTAGGAGATCCAATCTCCAAGGGGGGCGGCAGCCAAGGGGGTGGCTTGCCCCCCAAGCCAAGTGGGGCGCCCCCCACCCCTAGGGTTTCCAACCCTAGGCGCAGGGGAGGCCCAAGGGGGGCGCACCAGCCCACTAGGGGCTGGTTCCCCTCCCACTTCAGCCCATGGGGCCCTCCGGGATAGGTGGCCCCACCCGGTGGACCCCCGGGACCCTTCCGGTGGTCCCGGTACAATACCGATTACCCCCGAAACTTTCCCGATGGCCGAAACTTGACTTCCTATATATATAAATCTTCACCCCCGGACCATTTCGAAACTCCTCGTGACGTCCGAGATCTCATCCGGGACTCCGAACAACATTCGGGTTACTGTATACTAATTTCTCAACAACCCTAGTGTCACCGAACCTTAAGTGTGTAGACCTACGGGTTCGGGAGACATGCAGACATGACCGAGATGACTCTCCGGTCAATAACCAACAGCGGGATCTGGATACCCATGTTGGCTCCCACATGCTCCTCAATGATCTCATCGGATGAACCACGATGTCGAGGATTCAATCAATCCGTATACAATTCCCTTTGTCAATCGGTACGTTACTTGCCCGAGACTCGATCGTTGGTATCCCAATACCTCGTTCAATCTCGTTACCGGCAAGTCACTTTACTTGTACCGTAATGCATGATCCCGTGATCAACCACTTGGTCATATTGAGCTCATTATGATGATGCATTACCGAGTGGGCCTAGAGATACCTCTCCGTCATACGGAGTGACAAATCCCAATCTCGATTCGTGCCAACCCAACATACACTTTCGGAGATACCTGTAGTGTACCTTTATAGTCACCCAGTTACGTTGTGACGTTTGGCACACCCAAAGCACTCCTATGGTATCCGAGAGTTGCACAATCTCATGGTCTAAGGAAATGATACTTGACATTCGGAAAAGCTACAGCAAATGAACTATACGATCTTTGAGCTATGCTTAGGATTGGGTCTTGTCCATCACATCATTCTCCTAATGATGTGATCCCATTATCAATGACATCCAATGTCCATAGTCAGGAAACCATGACTATCTTTTGATCAATGAGCTAGTCAACTAGAGGCTCACTAGGGACGTGTTGTGGTCTATGTATTCACACATGTATTACGATTTCTGGATAACACAATTATATCATGAACAATAGACAATTATCATGAACAAAGAAATATAATAATAACCATTTTATTATTGCCTCTAGGGCATATTTCCAACAGTTGTAGCCACCCTGCAAGTCATGTGTACACTGTACATGCAATTAACTTTTTATAGAGGGACAATCATACAGGCAATTAACTCAAATGGATTCGATGTCACTATTATTTCCAGCATAAAGAGCATCTCCAACGGCACCTGGCAAATTTCCTCCCACTCCCTTAAGCGGAGGACGACATCAAACACCAGCGGCATACATTTTTACAACTCTAACCAACCAGATGAAATTCGTGCAAACACAGACTGATTTCATATAAGCATGAAGGATTTCATATAAAAAAGCCGGATCTTCATATAAACATGATGGATTTCATTACATTTACATGAACTAAGAGGTGCCAATCCGGCTCTCTTGTATAATTAATACTCCCTCCGTTCGGAAATACTTGTCCTAGAAATGGATGTATCTAGACTTATTTTAGTTCTAAATGGCCGCCCGCGGATCCCTTTGTCTTCCTCATGTCCGTCAGACACTTGCAGGGTTGACGAAGGTCCTCGGAAGAGACGAAGCAGCAAAGGAACCACCTGAATCCGCGGTCGTCGCCTCAGCGGTGGCCTTCATGGGTCCCAAGTGGCAGCGGCCTCCCATGTTCTACTTCTCCTAGATGATGGCGGCGGACACGGAGAAGCTGGCCACCTACTTGTCGCTCTCCACACACCCGGCTTCTGTCTCTGCCTGCATGGCGCTGCCGCAGGCACGGGAGGCGCGCCCACAGACACGGGAGGCACGGCCACCGCAGACACTGGTGGCGCGGTATGACACGACAGCGACGTCGCCCGTACCGGCGTGCTCGCCGTCGTGCCGGCGTGGAGCAACTCACCACTCCTCATCAAGTTGAACTGGAGCGGCGAGTTGATGAACCACACGCTTGCTTGGGGCGGCAACAGGCTCTGTCGGGCCAAGCGAGGTTGGTGAAGCACCGAGCGGCCTGGCCCGTATCTGGAGGGCTCCGCGGGCCACCCATCCGGGTAATATGCCGGAGAACGGCTCGTCGGAAGCCATCAGAAGAGTGGAGAAAATGGTGAAGGAGGAGATGGGGGAGCGGTAGAGGGGTGCGATTCTTGCCCACTGTCTGTCTGGCCTCGTGTAAACAGAGGGTGAACGGTAGGAGCTTGGCCGGCGTCTGGCCTCGTTTAAACTAAGGGCGGACGGGAGGTGCTCGGCCAGTGTTGCGTTTAATTTCGGCCCGCTCATGAACGGACGTGTGGATGGAGTAGGATTCTCGGTTTGCATGCGGGTTTAACGGAGGGGTTTAATGGAGGCCCCGGGCATGCAGCGGGTGGAGCAGTACTATTCGATTTGATAGCAGTAATGAGCTGTCAAATCACAAAGGCCCTCGCCTCTCGTGAAACCGGCCGAGCTAGACTGCCCCGCCCTCTAGCCTTTTAAAAAATGTATATACTCCACTTTTGTACAGTAGTAGTATCGATGGATTGCGCCATGGAGCAAAACTTGAAATTAAAAAAAGGTGGTACATGTAGAGAGCGCTCGTCGCCAAATTATGCATATAGTACTATTAAAAAGGCTTGTCACAATAATGGTGTCCAGCACAAGTGCACAACCCACCCCTCAAATAAAACTAAGCACCCTGGAATTCTTTGACTAAACTAAGCACCCTGAAATTCTTTGACAACTAAACTACTGGCTATATGATGTTGGCCATATATATTGTACGTATATAATGTGAAGAAACGAGTGGTAGTACTATACCAAGTAAAAGATGAAATGTAAGAAATACTAGTATGTGCGTACTGAAGAGTTAAAGTAACAAGAAGAAACATAACATAGTTCTGCTGGGGCTCAGCACAACACACCCCTGAAATTAAATTAAGCACACCTGAAATTAAACTTTGCAACTATTCCGGTAGACACTGCATTAGAACCACCACGAGCAACGACACTGCCACCTTACTCGGAGTCCTCGTCCACGTCCTCGACTTCATCCTTGTCCCTCTTCCTCTTGGCCGATACTTCTTTGCTTGAACCGCACACTTGGTTGCTCTTCATCCAACCCTTGTAGATATTGAAGCAAAGGTAGCCATCCATTGCAGCATAGTGGATGTGGTCTATATCTAGTACATTCCACTGCCATGCATGACGATGAAACGTGTATGGAGGTTTCTCCAGTTTACCGTACGAAGGATGAACCATGGCTCCTGCCAGGGTCAGCATTGAAGGCTGACGAGAGGACACCAGCCGATTCTTCTGGAGGTCGAAGGTGTTGCCTACAACGAGGCCTATCTGATGCAGGACTTCTTTGTCGTTACCAAAGTCTACGGTAACGAATTTGACTAGGTTGCTCTCGAGGAAGTCCTTAAAATCCTGGCACTCAATGTCGGCATGGCATGTGTGGTAGACCAAGCATAAGTCATGCACGCAAACCTGGATCACGGCGGGCTTCTTCCTCTCTTCGTCCTTTAGATCCTTCTTTTGTCCCAGGACTGTGGTGTATTTAACATCTAGCCAAGCGACCCACTCATCATCCGAGTCTTCGAACATGCGTCTGAAGTGAGAAAGGCATCGTTTCACCGTCGCAGAAGAACGGGTGTAGATGACGTCGAACTCATCGCCGGTGATGGTTCTAACCTTGTACTCACCGCCGATCAGGGAGATTTGGGACGCCATGGATTTGGGAGGAGGGTTAGGATTAGTGGAACTGACGTAATGTGAATGGACGGGACGACTAGGAGCGAGCCACCGTAGTATTGATGGACCTGTGGGGACGAGTAGGAGCGAACTGCCAGCGTGCGAACGATAGGGTAGTGGCTTTCCATTCTCCCATGATACGGGCTTTTGAGAGCCCTTGGATCTGAGATCGAATGGTTGCATGGCGTGATTCTAGACCTATGGGTGAATATCCTATCCTGGAGGGTTATTCTGCAAATTTTCAGCAACTTAGCATGCGACCGTTTGATCTCAGATCCAAGGGCTGCCAGCAGCCCGTATCGTGGTCGCGCCTACCACGACCGTCGCGTCACTCGTGTGGTCGCACCCTTGGAGATTTAACACGGTGCGTTAGGCTATCTGATGTTGGCATGTCATACATAGTCATCACTTAGTCACTCATACTACAACAAGGTTTTGGCTATAAGGTTGGCTATAAGTGTATTTTATTTACTTCTCTCTATCTCTTTCTTTGTACTCCCTCCGTCGCACAATATAAGAACGTTTTTGACACTAGTGTAGTGCCAAAAACGTTCATATATTATGGGACACAGGGAGTACTAGTATTTATTGCATTTGCCAAGGAGTGACCTCTTCCGATGAAATGGTGTTGCTAAGTTTGCTTCATTTAATTAGCTATAGACTCAAAATTGTCTTTTCACCTAGGTACACGTGCTTAGCACCGTTTATTCCTTGGGTCACCAAACTAGTCTCTCTCTTCTTGATTAACTTGCCACATCAGACTTTATGCCTATGTGGCAAGCTTAAGCACCTATAGGAGCAAGTAAGTACAATAGTGCGCTTTACATGGCATTTTTGCATACGTGGAGGAAAGAGAGGCAATGAAAAAGTGGAGAAGTGGGATCTCATGCAAGAGCCAACCTCTACTACATGGTGGAGCATTGGGAGAGGCACATGTATGGAGGTGGTCAGGAATCGGGAGACTCACGCCGGTTGCAGCGCCGCAGTTAAAATGATAATGGCAAGTCAAATCACGGGACCCCACCTGTCCAGTAGTAACTCGCTATCAAATCACACAGCCCTACGTTTGCAGCAGCCTACTCTCTTGTCTTCTCGCGTCTCTGTCGAACCCACTAGGCAGAACTGCCCTGCCTACCGTGCAGGAAAAGCTCGCGCAGTATACTCCCTCCGTCTAGGTGACCAAGGTGCAGAGGAAAACGAGAGAACTTAATGTTTAGTATTTGCTAAGGCTGGTTGTAATGGTACTAGCCTTAGCAATTTTGATGAGGTGTCATAGAATTAAATGAAGAAAGAGAGAGATTTGACTACTATGTGTCATACATGGCAATAAATAAAGTACTACATGATACTAATATATGATACATGGCGCAGGAGTACTAAGTATTATTAATACAATTTTGCTAGAACTCATCTAGATGAGATATAATTTGGTCTCATTCATATTTTATACCCATTGGATGTGATGCTATATAAGATGCGTACGTGCTGACATGGGTTGTATTTGTTCTTGTGCAACGAACTGACCACTGCATGTCATGTTTGATAGTCTCAAGTCATTAAAAGCATACAAGCCCCACATCTCTTCTTGGCTGATTCCTCTATTTATGTCAAAAAATAAGAAACAACGTGAGAGTTAATGCACCACGCCTATGTGTTTACTATTTGGTTTTCATAAGATGACTTAATACTCACCTAGATGGAGGGAGTATTCAATTTGACAGCGAGCGGCGCAGTTCCCAATACGGCTTTAATGCAGACGAGGGAGGGAGTAGCGGTTCCCGATATGTTGAACGGCCAATGCATCCTCCTTCAATTAATGCACGAGGGAAGTAATGGGAGGAGGTCCGGGAAAATAGGCTGCACGATGTGAATGCAACGCAGTTGCCCTCATTTCCCTCATATAAAGGCGCCCCTCCATTACAATGTGTCTACCACATTGTACGCACCTAAGCATTTGCCTAAGCACCTACACTAAGCGCAAAAGAGCTCACTCCAGATCCATGGCGGCGATGCGCGTGAGTGGCCAGCGGCTGCACCAGATGGTCCACGATCCCGGCCTGCGGCATGGCGTCGAGGATCGTCTCCAGACGGTGTTGGAGACCGGCTGGTGGATGGATGCCGTCGATGCCAACTACGACTCTTAGTTGGACCAGATGATCTTTGCCACCAGCAACAAGTTCACTGTCCTCAAGAAGCTCGCGGACGACATCGTCATACTCCTCCAGCCCGCGCACCCAGGCTCCTCATTGCCTGCCACCCTAATGGGCCTCCATGGCCGGAACCTCTTTCAAGCACTGGTGGCCCTGCGACTGCCCGCCGACGCCACGAAGAATGTCCACCTGGAGGTCGCGCTCGCCGCGAGGCGCCTCGCCCTGCAAGAATTCATCGACCTACACATCCACGTGTACGAGCAAATCATGTACATAGGTATCTACAAGGCCAGTGAGGACGCTATGACGTTGGCCTTCCTCAATCGGCTGGAAGCCTTGGATGCCTTTGCTAAGAAGCACCTCGACCTCGCCACAAAAGCTGCCGCTCCTTATCCGTCGGTCGGTGGCCCGGCGCACTAAGTTGAGGAGGAGGAGGTCGTACGTTCGTGGATCCATCTTTCTTCTTGCCTTCTGTAACCACCACTATGATCGCATCATCGTGGCCTTAATTCTTATTGTGCTGTTGCATTCTCGTTCCAGTCAATACCGACATGTGCGATCCCTTTGCTTAATTATATGCATCACTGTAACTAGTACTCCATTCATCAATTTATAAGTTGTGCTTACCTTTTCCATCAACTTCGTGCAACGCGCGGGCATCTTGCTAGAAACACTAGAATATGTCTATATAATCCGTATGTGATAGTCCATTTGAAATCTCAAAAAAGACAAATATTTAGGTACGGAGGGAGTAATATATTAGGAGTATATCAAAACAATAGTGATTTCTTTCAAGTTTGTGAACAAATACTACTATTCTACTACTTTGAATCCGTCGCAACGCACAGGCACATTGCTGGTAAAAGGAAAAGGCCTGCCGCGTTCGCGTCGCACCCCCACACGCCCGGGAATCGGGAGTACAACACGGCCCATCCGGCATGACAGATAGCTTAGGGAAGGCGTGTTGCCTAGCATTTTCACTTTCAGTGGGACCGCCATTGAGCAAACCGACACCCCGCCCGCCGCCGGGTTGGAAAACAGAAACGAGGGGGAGATCTAGCTGTAGCATGGAAGCCAAGAAATTTGGTGTCAGACGGGGCTCGTTGATAGAGTAGGAGCATTCCCTACTAGTACTACTCCTACTAGTACCAAGTTTGTACTCCTAATACTATATTACTAGTACTACCACTATACAACTAGTAGGTACATGCACGGCACAACATCGTAGGAACAAAAAACGGGAAGATCTTGTTTTGGGTGATTTATCTTTTTTTCAATCAATGTAGTATGAATAATATGATGTGGGGGGCACCCATGAAGCTTACGTGGCTTGGTTGCATGGCGATGGAAGGTTAGAGAAAAATAAATAGATAATGTGTTTAGAGCGCACTCCACTAAATAGATATACTTTGGATCCATTGCAACGGACCGGCACATCTATATCTCTACCCCCTATATAGTGTGTGAATTTTTTTGAAAGTTGGTCGTTGGATGAAGCCAATCCGACGGTATAAAGATGGCAAATCCGAGCACTACTGGCTGTTGGATATCATCCACTAGATTCGGTCACATGTATAATCTAGAAGACTCCATGGTTGAACTTAATTCATGACTAACTTTGCCACAACTAAGCTTAGGCAAAGTTATTAATTCTTCAAAATGAGAGCCACAAGTTGGCAAGCCTAAGGGAATCTTGCCACATTTTTTGTGTGTATGTCATGTGGGGCCTTAGTGTTGCTTGCCTAAGGTGTGGCTTGAACCAAACACTCACCTAAGTTAATCAAACTTGCCTAACCTTACATTCCACCAGATTTTGCCACATGTTAGAATCATGAAAGCTCCACATGTAGAAGCATAATGCACAAACCACCAGAATCTCATGCATGCAATGCACATGTACCTTACTAGTACTAGTTGGTAGTAGTAAGAAACAAATTCCAGTTTTGGCACGAGCTCGTACTGCGGGAGAACCACAAGGCCTGCCGCAGGAGTTACATTTCTCTCTCGGGGCCCACGGGACCGAACTTCAGTGGCTTAGTGCCCGGCCTATGAGTCAATGACATGCGGACCTTAAATGCGGCTGGCCCACATGTCATTCTCATGGTGGTGGCATGGTTTGCGACTCACTCGTTCAAGATGAACCGGCCGGTTGTGGCGTGGCCGTGGCGAGGGTGCCACAGCTGGGCGTCGGGGTGTTACGAGGCGTAGATGGCCCCACCGACGGGTACTACCTGTAGTACATAAGTACTCCAGCTGAGGATTGATGCCTGGGACGAAATGTGTCACAGCCGCTGGACGAACATTCGATGGTGCGGGAGTACGGATCGGAGCATAGCAACGGAGCAGGCAAACTGCGTCCAATTGGGTGTGTCTGTGGTAGAAAGTTGATGGTCGCCACAGTTCGGCTGGCCCGCATGTCATGCACCCAAAGGCAGAGGAGCGGTGGGGCCGAGAGGGATGAGGGGCACGTCGGGGGGGATGAGGATCCCCTGACATGAACAATCCTACCATTCTGTCACTCACATGTGGGACACATAAGCGTGGGTCCCACCTGTTAGTGAAGGAAAGGCAGGGCAAGGCAGTGATACCACGTCAGAGGATCCATGTCGACATCGGGGGACATTGTGACGCCCCGAGACCGAGGTGCCAGGTGTCTTCCAGTTATTCGTTGTCATTGCCATGTCATTTGCTTGCGTGTTGCTTTTCATCTTGTCATCATGTGCATTGCATCATCATGTTTTCAAAACCTGCATCCGTCCGGGTTCCCCCAGTTCCGTCCGTTGTCCGTTCTGAGCCCAGACACACTTGCACGCGCCCGCAGCATGTCCGAAATAGTATTTTATAAGTGGCCGGAAAATGTTCTCGGAATGGGTTGAAAGTTGGTGTGTGGTCTTATTTTAGTGTAGATAGACCGCCTGTCAAGTTTCATCGCATTCGGAGTTCGTTTGATAGTCCAACCGTTATATATAGCGGCAATAGTAGCCGGTCTAACGTCGGACGTTTTCGGTCTCCGGAAACAGTCACCGCCTCCCTCTCTTCTATTCTCTCAGCTCGAGACCGTCTACACGACCCACTACCTACCGCCAGGTCCAACCTAACCTCTCTCGTCAGCCCACGGCCCTCCTCGCGCGCGCGCCCGAAAAGCTGTCCCGGACCCGATCCGGGCAGTCGTCACCGTTGTGTCCGGATCATCCCCAAACGTCTACAAAACATCTCCATTTTGTTTATTGGACTTCTTAGTCTATTTTTCTCGACCGCCCGATTATGATCGGAGGGACGAGATCACCCCTAATCTAACCCACTCACTATATAACTAGTCTAACCCTAGATCCTAGGAGGGCTGTCCCATCCAATCCTTCTCCCCGCCGCCATTCCTCTCCCACCTTGGGATCCTCCCGATACATCCATCCACCGACCAGCCGCTCCTGATCTTCCTCGCCTTCCGTGTCCCACCAACCAGCACACAGCCTCCCGCTCCTCTCGTTCCCGAGAGAAAGGAGTTCCCCGGCCCCGATCCAGCGCCTGATCCCCGCCTCCTCTATACGCTAGCTCGCCGGAGCAGATTTCCTCTCTACCTCGCGCCCCTTCTCTTTTTCTTTTTCCCCGTTGCGGTCTCCTCCCTCTCATGATCTCTCCCTCTCTGTCTTCAGGGACTCGAACCAGCGAGCCGCCAGGGGCACCCGAAGCATGAACCTCCGATGCCGAGCCGCCGACCAGCAACCCCGACGTCGTCAGGAACTGCCAGCACCGCCCATGGTCTCGCCTCCGGCCAGAACGGGTCGTCCCCGACCTCCACCGCTGCGGATCCGCCTCCCCTGCCATCCCGCGCACTGAACCTCGTCGGAGACGCGCTAGGACGCCGCCGTCGTCCTGCTCCAAGGCGAAGCGCGGCCCGCTCGATCCTCTGCTTCGTCGACCTGCTTCCTTCCCCTTGAGCCAGATCCGCACCAAGGCCCAGCTCGCCTCGATCCGGTCTGGATCGACCTCCCGCGCCCAAGACCCGCAGCCGCCGCGCCTTCTTCCTCTGTTTTGTTCGAGCAAGGGAGAGAAGCGCGCCTGCAAACCTCTGCAACGTCCACTCGTCCAAACGCGCGTTGACCTCAGCGTCAGACCACGCGAAGCCCAGCTCCAGGCCGGCCTGCCTCTTGCGCGCCTGGGCTGCAACCGCGCTCCGGGCCGCTTCGGCGCTAAGGTCAACCGTGGCCTCCTCTCAGGCCCAGCGCCTTTCTCACTACGCCGAAGGCCTCGAAGGCCCATTATGAGCAGCGCCCCCAGCCCCTCCAGTTTCGGCCCGTTTCATATTTTTTTCTCTGCCTGGCGAATTTAGTTATTTTTTTCCAGAGAACGCAGTTTTGCAGAATAGTCCCTAGAGTTCATGCATTTAATATCTCACAAACCGTGCATCGGATTAAAATAAGTTATATATGAAACTTGCTTAGAATTTGGTGTAGATTAATAATTTGCCACTTTCATCTATGTTTGAGATGTTTAAAATGGTGTTTGATTAAATTTGCTCCTATGCCATGTTAAAATGCTTTAATTCATAACTAAATAAATGTAACTCCGAATTTAATAAACTTTTTATGTAAATGGGGTGGAAAAATGCCTAGTTTAACATGGTAGCTTTACTTGGCATGTTTAACAACTATAAAATATGGTTTAGGGCAAAACAGTACCAAACCTAATATATGCATATGAGGAGTTTCTGGAAATTGTTGTTTGTTGTTTCCGGCCTCATTTAAACTTGACTAGATAGGTAGTTTTCTTTGCTTCACCCTCTTGCCATGTTTAACAACATTTAGTATTGTTGGGTACATAAACAAGATCGAACTTAGTAAGTCACGTGGTGTTTCGTCAATATGCAACAGAGTTGCATATTGAGCTCCACTTAATTTGTAGTATTGCTTGTGCATTTTGCCATGCCATTTATCATTAAACCGGACATGCATCATACTTGTTTGCGCATAGTGCCATGCTTATGTGATGTTTGTTCACCATGATTGTTTGCTTCTTTCCGGTGTTGCTTCTTCGGGTTGGTTCCGATAACGTCGTGTTGTGAGGATTCGTTCGACTACATCTATTTGTCTTCTTCATGGACTCGTTCTGCTTCCTTGCGGGATCTCAGACAAGATGACCATACCCTCGAAATCACTTCTATCTTTGCTTTCTTAGTTGCTCGCTCTTTTGCTATGCCTATGCTGCGATACCTACCACTTGCTTATCATGCTACCCATATCGTTGAACCAAGCCTCTAACCCACCTTGTCCTAGCAAACCGTTGTTTGGCTTGTTACCGCTTTGCTCAGCCCCTCTTATAGCGTTGTTAGTTGCAGGTGAAGATTGAAGTTTGTTCCTTGTTGGAACATGGAGATACTGTTCTTTGTTGGAACATGTTTACTTGTTGGGATATCACATTATATCTTATTTAATTAATGCATCTATATACTTGGTAAAGGGTGGAAGGCTCGGCCTTATGCCTGGTGTTTTGTTCCACTCTTGCCGCCCTAGTTTCTGTCATATCGGTGTTATGTTCCCGGATTTTGCGTTCCTTACACGGTTGGGTAATAATGGGAATCCCTTGACAGTTCGCCTTAAGTAAAGCTCTTCCAGCAATGCCCAACATTGGTTTTACCATTTGCCACCCAGCCTTTTCTTTTCCCTTGGGGGTCGCGCACCCAAGGGTCATCATTATTTTAAACCCCCGGGCCAGTGCTCCTCTGAGTGTTGGTCCAACTTGTCAGCCGCCGGTGGCCACCAGGGGCAACTCTGGGCTGGCCTACCGGAAGTTTAGACAATCCGGTGTGCCCTGAGAAAGAGATATGTGCAGCTCCTATCAGGATTTGTCGGCACATTCGGGCGGTGTTGCTGGTTTAGTTTTACCCTGTCGAAATGTCTTGTTGTACCGGGATACCGATTCTGATCGGAATGTCTCGGGAGGAGGTCTATTCCTTCGTTGACCATGAGAGCTTGTGATGGGCTAAGTTGGGACACCCCTGCAGGGATTTGAACTTTCGAAAGTCGTGCCCGCGGTTATGGGCAGATGGGAATTTGTTAATGTCCGGTTGTAGAAAACCTGAAGTTGACCTTAATTAAAATGAATCAACAGCGTGCGTTACCGTGATGGTCTCTTTCCGGCGGTGTCCGGGAAGTGAACACGGTGTTGGAGTTATGTTTGACGTAGGTTGTTTTAGGATCATTTCTTGATCATACTTTTATCGATCGTGCTTTGCCTTCTCTTCTCGCTCTCATTTGCGTATGCTAGCCACCATATATGCTAGTCGCTTGCTGCAGCTCCACCTCATACCTTTTACCTTACCCATAAGCTTAAATAGTATTGATCACGAGGGTGCGAGATTGCTGAGTCCCTGTGGCTCATAGATACTTCCAAAACCAGCTTGCAGGTGCCGATGAGTCCGTGCAGATGACGCAACCAAGCTCAGGAGGAGCTCGATGAAGATCTTGTCCTTTGTGTCGTTTCGTTCTAGTTGATCAGTAGTGGAGCCCAGTTGGGGTCGATCGGGAACCTTTGTCGCATTTGGGGTTCTTCTTTTATTTTGGTTCCGTAGTCGGACCTTGAATGTATTTGGATGATGTAATGCTTTGTTCATGTAATTGTGTGAAGTGGCGATTGTAAGCCAACTATGTATCTTTCCCTTATGTATTACATGGGTTGTGTGAAGATTACCTCACTTGCGACATTGCTTTCAATGCGGTTATGCCTCTAAGTCGTGCTTCGACACGTGGGAGATATAGCCGCATCGAGGGCGTTACAAGATGGTAAATCAGAGCCTTCCCCGACCTTAGGAGCCCCACTGCTTGATCGTTTTTAGCGGACGAGTTGTGTCTAGAAAAATGTTTTGAGTCATTTAGGAATTATATATCAGAGAGTTTAGGAATTCTTTTTTACTCCCCAGTCTCCTCAACTCTCTGGTAAGGCATCCTGACGTAGAGTTTTGACTCTTCTCTTCTCAAATTTCACTAAAAAAATTTAGGATCACGCGGGTATCTTGGAATCGTTCCAATGTTTTTATGACGAGAACATTGTCTTGGTGCCTCCTATCAGGGGTTTTGTGGAAGTGTCCCGGGGAGTTGAGCTCTGAGGTGTTGTCGTCATAATTTTATCATTGCAGTTCTGGAATACCTGAGATTAGTTTTGCCGACATCGAAAATCTCTTTTATGCAGTTGTTGGTGAGATAACCTCGATGCCACCCAGTACTGGGGCGGGAGTTCGGGAGTATTGCTGTAACTTGTATAATGAATGCTTTTCGAAGGTTGAGGTAGATGATTTCCGAAGGTTTCTTGGTTATGTGTTGAAGGATGGATACAGCTGGATGTAGGATTTGCTAGTTTTTGGGTGAGATATTATGCTTCCCCTGTATCCCCAACACCTGATTGCATAATAGGAAAGTTTCGGGAGTTTCATAGGTGGGAATTCAAGTAGCTCGTAGGATATCTTTCCCACAGATGTATGATATGAAATTGGGGTTCGATGTCTAGTGGTCCGCCTATTCACGGTCGGTTTTACAGTGGTCTCGTTGTGTCTTAAAGAGTCCTTGGCTATGCCGACTCAGGGATGCTTCGTATGTCATGTGCACTGCCTTGTACATGATGGTGCTGTACGATTGACCCCGTGTAGGCCCCACCATGAAAACTTCGAAGGAAATCTCTATCATATGTTTGTTCTGGCTTATTCTGCAAGCCAATCTTTTGTTTTGTTTTGAGTTGTGGTATTCGAGTTGCTTCAAAGTCAAATGTTGATTCCATACCTTCCCCAAATGGTGTTCTCATACTCTGAGGTGAACACCAATCCTTCTTGATCATCGAGTCTATCGTGTCAATCCTTTTCAACCAGCGTGTTCTCTCTTCAAGTGGATCCGATCATTTCAACATCCGCAAGATTCAATCTCAGCTTTCTCAATGGTGTTCGTTTCATCCATCCCAAGTTGTCTTTGTTTTCCCACCCTCCCTCCCTTATTACCTTCAAGGACTCAGAATTCTTAATCATTTATCATGTTATTGATGTGAAGTCTCTCCATTCCTTTTCCGTCAATATCCTTATCCGGTGATTCTCATGAAGATTCTAAAGGAGCTTCTAGTTCATCATTCTTTGTTCTCTTTTATCCGTTGAATACAATTCAAACTTTGTGGATCATATCCCTTTCCTCATTTCAAGGTTTTTTTTCTCATGCCGGTGCAATTCTTAATCGCTCACCTCTAGCTATACTATTGTCCCGGGGTGCTCAAAGATATCTCAGAGGGCTCGTCTTTTCATTCAAGATCAGTCCTACCTATTTCGAGGTTGTTATCTCATTCAAGCCTTTTAATTCAACCGGTGCAATCTCTATTTTAAATCATTTCAATGGTGTATCTTTTGAGTGGGCCCTAACCCACAGGTCTTTTCCCAGGATCTTACCTGACTCTTCCAATCTTCCCGGAGCTATCCTCATATTTCTTTTCAAAGTTTGACGTAAGAATGATTTATCATCAGTCAAATGTCTTCTCCTAGATCTTTCACAATTTTTTTCATCGTTGGCTCAACTTTTATATTCTTCTTTATTCCGGTGCCTCAATAATTCTTGGTGGTGCTTCTCGTCGTCATTATCGGATTTTGAAGACCAAAGAAGAGTTTCTCTTTAATCTTGCTCCATTCTCTTCAAGATTCGTGATTCTAGCTTGTTGCCATCCTCTTGTAATTGTTTTGATCGTGACAATTCTTTTCACCTATCCGGAGCAATTCAAGAGTCTTCTCAGTTTGCTATCAGGAGTCCATCAATTCATGTTTATTTCATTCTTCAGCTTTCAGTTATCATTCTACAAATCTTACAGGTGCATCGCCCAAATATCCTCTAATCAGCTCGTGATCTATTCGTTCTCATGGATCTAAATTCACTCTAGCATCTTCATTCATTTGCTAATCCTTCCCGGTGTTTCTTTATCTTTTCTTCGTTCATTTTAATTCTTACGGTGGTTCATGCAAGATTCCTCTTCTTTCGTTATCTTATCAATTTATTCGTTGTTCCAATCCTACCGGTGGTTCATTGAAGACTTTCTCAAGTTGACGCTATATCTATTTTATCTTTTTCAAAGAGAATAAGTAGTGTGCCAAATCCATTGTTTATCATCAATTTAATTGGTGAAGGATACGCACAACATAATTCTTACTCTTGTTTCACTCAAGTGATTAATTCCTTATTCCGGAGCCTCATCCAAATTCTTGGTTTCACTTGTTTCATCTTTTCTTTTCCGGAGATCCAAGCTTTTCCGCATTATATCGTCGTGAAGATTCATCTAAATCATTGCAAGGTTTCACTTTATGTTTTCAACTTCTCTTCCATCTTCATCAGCCTTTTTGGTTACCGGAGTTCTTCATGGAGGCTCTACATGATGTTTCATAAAGGATTTAATTCCTTTCTCCAAGTTGTCATCGAGATTCTTTTTTTAAGGAGCTCAAGCATTTGTTCATTTTGCAATCCGGAGTGCATTTGTTTCTACCGTATCATTAGAGGTGGTATTATGTCAGTATTGATAATTTTCCTTCGTGTTTCATGACTCACAAGTTATCTAGAATGAGATATCTTAAATCCATCAATCTCTTCTTTGAAGTTGTCTTGGGTTATATTGCACCTAAAGCTCTTCCCTAAGGATCGTGCTATTTATGGTGCTTATAAATGATCCAAGTTCTTCACTTATCCTCCCGGTGAAATATTTTCTCGCCTCCTTGTTCATATCAATCCAATCAAATCTTTTCCGTGAGTGGCAAGTTGTCACCTCATAATGTTGACATGCCTTCTATAAGCCCACTTCAAGCTTATTCTTTTCGTTGTTGGTTTTTTCCAACAATTCCATTCGACCCTTCCCCTAAAGATGCCTCTTCAAGCTCTTTTGTGGTAGAAGTTGGCATTTTCTTCTCAATTCTCCTATGGCAATTATCTATCTTCTATTCTTTCGTCTGGAGGCATTGTGATGTTGCTCTCCTCAACCCATCTTCTCGGATTGTCAGGACCATGTTTTGATCGTGCTTATCCTTTTAACCGGAGTATTGTGTCCCTTTTCTCCAGCTCTTTCATTTTATCAAGTTTTTCATCTCTTTTAAACCGGGGTGCTGTCTGATATCCTTCTTACCCCTTGTTCCAGTCATTCAATAGTTCCGGAGGCAGTGTGTTGTGATTTCATCAAGTATCTTCTCATCTTTCCAAGTTCTTATTCAATTCCTTTTCTTTTCAATCGGAGTGCTGCCCGAAGTTGTTCTCCCTTGTTCCTCTTTTCTAACGGAGTGTTTTCAAATTTTTCATCTCCATTATTCTTTTCTCGAAATGGCTTAACCATTTCAAGTTCTTTCGTCTCACTCGTTTGTCAAAGAAGCAACTTAGTTTTACCTCTTCTCTTCCTCTTCCTTTTCCCTCCGGTGTCATTCTAGATCTTGGGACGAGATCCTCTCGTAGTGGTGGAGTGTTGTGACGCCCCGAGACCGATGTGCCAGGTGTATTCTAGTTATGCATTGTCATTGCCATGTCATTTGCTTGCGTGTTGCTTTTAATCTTGTCATCATGTGCATTGCATCATCATGTTTTCAAAACATGCATCCGTCCGGGTTCCCCCAGTTCCGTCCGTTGTCCGTTCTGAGCCCAGACACACTTGCACGCGCCCGCGGCATGTCCGAAATAGTATTTTATAAGTGGCCGGAAAATGTTCATGGAATGGGTTGAAAGTTGGCGTGTGGTCTTATTTTAGTGTAGATAGACCGCCTGTCAAGTTTCATCGCATTCGGAGTTTGTTTGATAGTCCAACCGTTATATATAGCGGCAATAGTAGTCGGTCTAACGTCGGACGTTTTCGGTCTCCGGAAACAGTCACCGCCTCCCTCTCTTCTATTCTCTCAGCTCGAGATCGTCCACACGACCCACTACCTACCGCCAGGTCCAACCTAACCTCTCTCGTCAGCCCGCGGCCCTCCTCGCGCGCGCGCCCGAAAAGCTGTCCCGGACCCGATCCGGGCAGTCGTCACCGTTGTGTCCGGATCATCCCCAAACGTCTACAAAACATCTCCGTTTTGTTTATTGGACTTCTTAGTCTATTTTTCTCGACCGCCCGATTATGATCGGAGGGACGAGATCGCTCCTAATCTAACCCACACACTATATAACTAGTCAAACCCTAGATCCTAGGAGGGCTGTCCCATCCAATCCTTCTCCCCGCCGCCACTCCTCTCCCACCTTGCGATCCTCCCGATACATCCATCCACCAACCAGCCGCTCCTGATCTTCCTCGCCTTCCGTGTCCCACCAACCAGCACACAACCTCCCGCTCCTCTCGTTCCCGAGAGCGAGGAGTTCCCCGGCCCTGATCCAGCGCCTAATCCCTGCCTCCTCTATACGCTAGCTCGCCGGAGCAGATTTCCTCTCTACCTCGCGCCCCTTCTCTTTTTCTTTTTCCCCGTTGCGGTCTCCTCCCTCTCATGATCTCTCCCTCTCTGTCTTCAGGGACTCGAACCATCGAGCCGCCAGGGGCACCCAAAGCATGAACCTTCGATGCCGAGCCGCCGACCAGCAACCCCGACGTCGTCAGGAACTGCCAGCACCGCCCATGGTCTCGCCTCCGGCCAGAACGGGTCGTCCCCGACCTCCACCGCTGCGGATCCGCCTCCCCTGCCATCCCGCGCACTGAACCTCGCCGGAGACGCGCTAGGCCGCCGCTGTCGTCCTGCTCCAAGGCAAAGCGTGGCCCACTCGATCCTCTGCTTCGTCGACCTGCTTCCTTCCCCTTTTGCTAGATCCGTGCCAAGGCCTAGCTCGCCTCGATCCGATCTGGATCGACCTCCCGCGCCCAAGACCCGCAGCCGCCGCGCCTTCTTCCTCTGTTTTGTTCGAGCAAGGGAGAGAAGCGCGCCTGCAAACCTCTACAACATCCACTCGTCCAGACGCGTGTTGACCTCAGCGTCAGACAGCGCGAAGCCCAGCTCCAGGCCGGCCTGCCTCTTGCGCGCCTGGGCCGCAACCGCACTCCGGGCCGCTTCGGCGCTAAGGTCAACCGTGGCCTCCTCTCAGGCCCAACGCCTTTCTCACTGCGCCAAAGGCCTCGAAGGCCCACTATGAGCAGCGCCCCCAGCCCCTCCAGTTTCGGCCTGTTTCATATTTTTTTTCTCTGCCTGGCGAATTTAGTTATTTTTTCCAGAGAACTCAGTTTTGCAGAATAGTCCCTAGAGTTCATGCATTTAATATCTCACAAACCGTGCATCAGATTAAAATAAGTTATATATGAAACTTGCTTAGAATTTGGTGTAGATTAACAATTTGCCACTTTCATCTATGTTTGAGATGTTTAAAATGGTGTTTGATTAAATTTGCTCCTATGCCATGTTAAAATGCTTTAATTCATAACTAAATAACCGTAACTCCGAATTTAATAAACTTTATATGTAAATGGGGTGGAAAAATGCCTAGTTTAACATGGTGGCTTTACTTGGCATGTTCAACAACTATAAAATATGATTTAGGGCAGAACAGTACCAAACCTAATACATGCTTCACCCTCTTGCCATGTTTAACAACATTTAATATTGTTGGGTACATAAACAAGATCGAACTTAGTAAGTCACGTGGTGTTTCGTCAATATGCAACGGAGTTGCATATTGAGCTCCACTTAATTTGTAGTATTGCTTGTGCATTTTGCCATGCCATTTATCATTAAACCGTACATGCATCATACTTGTTTGCGCATCGTGCCATGCTTATGTGATGTCTGTTCACCATGATTGTTTGCTTCTTTCCAGTGTTGCTTCTTCGGGTTGGTTCCGATAACGTCGTGTTGTGAGGATTCGTTCGACTATGTCCGTTTGTCTTCTTCATGGACTCGTTCTGCTTCCTTGCGGGATCTCAGGCAAGATGACCATACCCTCGAAATCACTTCTATCTTTGCTTGCTTAGTTGCTCGCTCTTTTGCTATGCCTATGTTGCGATACCTACCACTTGCTTATCATGCCACCCATATCGTTGAACCAACCTCTAACCCACCTTGTCCCAGCAAACCGTTGTTTGGCTTGTTACCACTTTGCTCAGCCCCCCTTATAGCGTTGTTAGTTGCAGGTGAAGATTGAAGTTTGTTCCTTGTTGGAACATGGAGATACCGTTCTTTGTTGGAACATGTTTACTTGTTGGGATATCACATTATATCTTATTTAATTAATGCATCTATATACTTGGTAAAGGGTGGAAGGCTCGGCCTTATGCCTGGTGTTTTGTTCCACTCTTGCCGCCCTAGTTTCCGTCATATCGGTGTTATGTTCCCGTATTTTGCGTTCCTTATGTGGTTGGGTAATAATGGGAATCCCTTGACAGTTCGCCTTAAGTAAAGCTCTTCCAGCAATGCCCAACATTGGGTTTACCATTTGCCGCCCAGCCTTTTCTTTTCCCTTGGGGGTCGTGCGCCCAAGGGTCATCATTATTTTAAACCCCCGGGCCAGTGCTCCTCAGAGTGTTGGTCCAACTTGTCAGCCGGTGGTGGCCACCAGGGGCAACTCTGGGCTGTCCTACCGGAAGTTTAGACAATTTGGTGTGCCCTAAGAAAGAGATATGTGCATCTCCTATCGGGATTTGTCGGCACATTCGGGCGGTGTTGCTGGTTTAGTTTTACCCTGTCGAAATGTCTTGTTGTACCGGGATACCGAGTCTGATCGGAATGTCTCGGGAGGAGGTCTATTCCTTCTTTGACCGTGAGAGCTTGTGATGGGCTAAGTTGGGACACCCCTGCAGGGATATGAACTTTCGAAAGCCGTGCCCGCGGTTATGGGCAGATGGGAATTTGTTAATGTCCGGTTGTAGAAAACCTGAAGTTGACCTTAATTAAAATGAATCAACAGTGTGCGTTACCGTGATGGTCTCTTTTCGGCGGTGTCTGGGAAGTGAACACGGTGTTGGAGTTATGTTTGACGTAGGTTGTTTTAGGATCACTTCTTGATCATACTTTTATCGACCGTGCTTTGCCTTCTCTTCTCGCTCTCATTTGCGTATGCTAGCCACCATATATGCAAGTCGCTTGCTGCAGCTCCACCTCATACCTTTTACCTTACCCATAAGCTTAAATAGTCTTGATCGCGAGGGTGCGAGATCGCTGAGTCCCTGTGGCTCACAGATACTTCCAAAACCAGCTTGCAGGTGCCGATGAGTCCGTGCAGATGATGCAAGCAAGCTTAGGAGGAGCTCGACGAAGATCTTGTCCTTTGTGTCGTTTCGTTCTAGTTGATCAGTAGTGGAGCCCAGTTGGGGTCAATCGGGGACCTTTGTCGCATTCGGGGTTCTTCTTTTATTTTGGTTCCATAGTTGGACCTTGAGTGTATTTGGATGATGTAATGCTTTATTCATGTAATTGTGTGAAGTGGCGATTGTAAGCCAACTATGTATCTTTCCCTTATGTATTACATGGGTTGTATGAAGATTACCTCACTTGCGACATTGCTTTCAATGCGGTTATGCCTCTAAGTCGTGCTTCGACACATGGGAGATATAGCTGCATCGAGGGCGTTACAGACGTCGTGCCGTGGGTTGGAGCGGCGTCGTGGGAATCACAAGTGGGTGTGGCAGTGGTAGAAACAAGAAACGTGATGGTCGCTGTGGTTCAACTTCCATGGACAAGCTGTCATGTCTGCTGACACATGTATATCAAAACTAGAGTGTTTATATTTCAACCACGTGAACAAGTATTATTCTACTACTTTGGATCCATTACAACGCATGGGCCAGCACATTGGTAGTAGTAGTGTCCATCTCTATCTCTAGAGGCCTTCCCTCGTTCATCCTTTTCTCTCACAAGATAAACTACTCATACATATGCATCTTGATGTTCCGTGGAACGCACGAGGATGTTTCCTTGGGGGTCTCTCCAGCGCGGCGTGGCCGTAGTTGCAAGTTGACGCCCCTTGAGATGCCGACATTGAGGGGCACTTGGATTTCCTTCGATGAGCAGGTAAGATGAGTTTGATCACGTAGTAAATGCATTCTAAAGACTACTTCCGTGTCCATTTCCTAATTCTCCCCCTGCCCACTATTTCACAGGTTAGGCTCGGTGCGAGTGGAGATTGGCTTGCATATGTACGGGAGGGTACCAACATCAATTTCCACAACATTTACAACGGTGACACCATTACCGTAGAACCTTTGTCCAACATTGGGATCAGCTATGCAACGAGCCACTGCATGAATTGGTACGATGGAACCACGGTGAGATTGAATAAGATAGCATGAACCTTGCACATGGCGGTCAAAGGAGGACCATGCTGTCTACGGCCGATTTGTTGTCGTATGAGTAGGAAGATGATGTGCTCCTTTCTAACCGCATCTTCGCGGTGACAAACCAGGGGACTTATTTTGTATGGGACACATCCTACGATATACTCCCTCTCTCCCAGTTTATTTGTTTTGAATCTTTTCATTTTATAAGTTTCAAATTCAAATTTAGAGCTCCCCATCACATGTTGAGATTACAATGTCCATTAAATCGTTAGGTGCATGTATAGTAAAGAATCAAATCTCGAGTTTGGCACGAGTTCATGCTGCGGGAGCACCACAAGCCCTGGCACAGGAGTTACATTTCCCTCTCAGGGCCGTCGGGACTGAGCTTCAGCGCCTTACTACACCTACCTCATGTGGACCCGATAGGTGACTGGTCCACATGTAATGCTCCCGTAGGCAGAGGGGTAGTGGGGCCAAGAAGGGTGAGCCGCAGGTCAGGGGACGTGTGGTTTCATGGGTTCGAGCGGCGTCGTGGGAATCGCGGGTGGCTGTGGTAGAAACTTGATGCTCGCCGCATTTTAGGTGGCCCACATGTCATGCACACAAAGGCAGAGGGGCGGTGCGGCCGAGAGGGGTGAGGCGCACGTCGGGGGGCGTGGTGCCGTGGGTTGGAGAGGCGTTATGGGAATCGCGAGATGAAACATGATGGTCGTCGTAGTTGAACTTCCATGGACAAGCTGTCATGTCTACGGACACATGCACTGCATACCGATCACTGGAAGGAGTAGCAGAGAAAGCTATATATGCGGATAAATAGTTCCTTATAGTCAAGCGGACCCATGCTACTACTCTGTTCCAAAGACATGCACACCATCGAAATAGTCCATCTATATAAATATACACCGAGAGGGAATAATTTTTTTTACAAGAGAGGAAATAGTTCATCCATCCATAATGCCCTCCTGCTGGTGCAGCCTTTTCTTCTTCTTCTTCTTCTTCTTCTTCTCATTCTCCGTGGGAGACGACTTCGCAACAAGCTCTTTGGACCTTGCAGCTATCTCGAAACTCACACGGGCATCGAGGGCAGCATATTTTATCCGCTCGTACGTCAAGGGATAATTCTCCCATCCAGACGACCTTAATGCCACCGTCTCGTCACCCTTCTGAAGATTTGTACCAAGCACAAAATTTTCTACGTCGAATAGGGATGGTGTCTGTTTATCACAATCTTCTACAGGAATTTTGATTCTGGTTTGTAGGTCAGTGATGCTTTTCAAATCAAGGTTGTACAGCTCCAGCTTCTGTTTGTCCCCTTCGATGGCTGCCCCATAGAAGTATACGTCCTCCCGAGATAAGAAATCGTGAAGCTCACCTGGTATGGAGGGCGAGTGTATGATGTGGTACACCAAAACATCATCTTCAAGGCACAGCTGAAGGATGGCGGCGCGCTGGATCTTCCCAGGGGCACGCTCCGTGTACTCCGCGTCAAGACCGATGACCCTCGTCTCTAACTTTTCGAGGGAGTTGGATACATTGTTGATCCACTGCCGAACAACCCTTGGGTGGACGGTGACGGTGGCAACTATGTGCATCGAGCCTTCGACGAGGACATGTTGGACGCTAAAAACCTGCGTCTCGATCTCTTTCGCCATTTGGAACCGCTGGAACGGAGGGCTATGGTTTGGAGAATTAGGATTAGATGGCTAGTCTAACTGAAGTAGTAGATGATTATTTAAAGAGGTTAAAACAATGTGAACGCAGTGGGGTTTGGATGCAAATGAAGACGAAGGGGAGGTGAAGAAGGCGAGGAGAATCGGTTCCCGATGGAGAAGTAAATGGGAGAAGTGGCGTGCAGGCATTTGATTAGACGGCTAGGTAGACTAAACAAAAAGGCTATGCGGGTAGACTGATGAGTCATACCTGTTCGTGTACGTGCCCATCCTTCCTGACAGGTGGGACCTATGCAAACAGATAAAAAAATGTGTCGTAGTTTTTTTTGAGCGCGTGAGTGGGAGACACAACATTCTCTGGTTAAGGAATACTCCCTCCGTTTAGGTGAGTATAAGTCACCTTACGAAAATCAGGTTTTCCCAAAACCTTTAGGCGTGGAGCATTAACTTCCTCCTCGATCCCCTCCCAGCCTCGTTAGCCAGCGTTCTCTTCCTCTGCTGCCGCGTTCTACCTTTCCATTTTTCCTCTTCTCAAGTGTGGAACGATCTGCATGCCGTCCTTGATGCACCAGAACAACCACTACATGCATCGCGGCAGGGCGTTGATTGGGCGTGCACGAGAATTTGGTTCTACTTGCAATATGGATGATACCTGAACGATGAAGTGAACAGGCATGCTAGCACGGGAGACCTATTTCTGCTATACAATACTGGAGTACTCATGTTCCTACTATTACTACTACTACTACTACTACTACTAGTAGTAGTAGTAGTAGTAGTAGTAGTTGTCGTAGTAGTAGTAGTAGTAGTAGTAGTACAACTGTGGTACACTTGATGGTCAAAATACTATTCATCCGGTCCTCACAGTGAAGTGACAACACCCTGCGCCTGACACTAGTCCAGGCGGCATGTTCGGGTTACCAAAGTCAGCCTCACCCTGTGCACTGTGCAGTCTATCACCGCCGCTGTACAACACATTGGTGCCTCGCCTCGTCTCCCTCTCCGCTCCCATAGCACCACTCCATCGCCATCTCCTTCTCCACCTCCGTCTCCATCTCACTGTGCCCCCGTGTACCGTCGCCTCACTCGCCTCCCCCAGTACCACTATTCCCTCGCTAGCCGCTCCAACACCGACATCCTTCTCCCCCGTAAATCAAGCCCCCTTCCAAGCTCCACCATGGCCGAACGCGAACTGCACAACATCCATATGAGCCGTGATTGGAGCAATCTCCCCAGTGACATCCTCGACCTCTGTTGTTCGTGTATGGATATGTTGAGGGCCATGCGGCTAGCTGCATGCTCGAGGGACTTGCACACGGCCATCGTCGAAGTGAGGCCTAAGCTTTTCAAGACACCCTGCTTGCTGCTATCTGGTCTTGCAAGATTGGCTCACCATGATATGGAGGTGCGCATGATGCCCTTCGACTTCAATCCGATCTCCATTAGCCGAAACTTCTTTGCAGGTATGTAGTGGGTTGCCGTACAGCATTTCCCTTGACATCGATCCGATCACCATCGCCCGAAACTTCTTGGCAGGTATGTACTGGGTCGGCATGAACTCCCACTGGATGGCTGCCTTCAGAGAAGACGGTAAAAAGTTGGTGCTCATGAACTTCTAGACCTCCCATGAGATTATCCTTCCTTCGTTGGATTATATAGAGTATTACCATCGCGGTCCAAGTCATCTAGATTACTACGTCAGTTGGACAGACCTTGTGTTGTAGAAGATTGTAATCTACCAAGTGCCCACACGACATGCGAATTACGCAGACTTCAAGCTAATTTCCTTGTTCGACTGCGGACTCGCCTATCTTTATGCCGGTGCCTTCTTTATCTGGAGACAACTCGGCTCGCAGTGGACCATCGTCAAAGCTGATACACACTTCTGTGATGCTATTGAACACAATGGCATCAGCTACGCGATCGACAAAGCAGATGGCACCACGTATTGCTGGGACGGCGCGTGTAAGTTGTTTCCGTCTCATGTTAATGATTACGCCATGACACTGTTTGAACTTCTTGTGATGATTGGCATATCCCTGTTTGAGCAGAATTTGAGTAGAACTATGGCAATGTATTAGAGACGCTGTAAATCAGCTATATTTGGAATGAGTTAATTCACGCGATTGTGACCATGTCATTACAGCCAATTTGTACCCTGAATAATCAAACGGTTAGGAATATATGGATATTATCCTTATTTTATAGTAATCTATATACTACTACTAAATATGAGTGTGTATCAATGGCCATGTTAGTTTCCTCATTTTCATGATGTAGAAACATGCACCACACTGTTGGTTTCATCTAACCATACATTAGGGAAGTAAATGTGCATATGGAGAACTCTATATTTGGAAGTAGTGAAATCCTGCAATGCTTACCATGTGTACATACCTATATTCGCCCTTCAGCAATCAATGGCTAGAATAATATCCTCACAAAAATTTTGCCCACAGAACATGAGTATATAACAATGCATGGTTTGTTAGTTACCTTGAAGAATTTGTTTGTGAGGACAGAACATGATTACATAACATGCATGACATGGTAGTTTCCTGTGAAGAATCGATTGCGAGATAACATGAGTATAACCATGCATGGCACTTCTATATTTTCGAACCCAGTATACATTTCCCTGTATTTTCCTCCCAGTACCAATAGGGACACATCAATGTTGTTTCTTGCATTATCCTTCTCATACTCTGAACAATGCTGATCTTACATTAACAATGCATGTCCTTTTTGATATGATGCAGTGTCCCTACAGTTAATGCCCTTTGTAATCACACCACCTTTGCCAAAAATAGGGAAGCACAACTGGTTCCTCGCTTGATCGAACAATGGCAAAAGACTGATGATCATTCAGACACATGAGCAGGAAAACTTATATTGCAAAAACCCCACTGTATACAAGCACCGTGTAATACGTGAGTATCTGGACAGTGGCTGTTACGTCTATGAGCAGGATACGAGCTTGTTGGGGCCTTTAGGATTTTTTAGTTGGAGGCGGGTAAACAGCCTTGGTTCACACTCTCTGTTTCTTGGACTCAATTATCCGATTAACCAGGAGATCACAGTTGGCAAGGACCTTGATGGCAGAGAGGCTCTGTTTGCTATGGAAAACTGTGTCTACATGGCGAGCCCTAGGAGTTCGGGAGCAAACTCTCCTGATTGTCGATGATATAGCCTGCAGCCAAAAGAAGGTGAGAATGACAAAGGCATCCGCATTAACTTTGATCCTTGGATGTCTCAATTACGACAGGTAGTGATGTGGTTCAAGCCTTCAGGTTGATAGGTAATTGGGCTATTGCATCGAAAGGGTGGAGTACTGGTGTCTCCGGATCACTGGTCACTGAAGCGGGGCTGCAAATTATGATGGTGTTGGATCATCTCTTCGAATGACTTTGTTGTCTTTGCTGCTGGTTCTTGATGGGTAGTTCTTTCTTTTGTTATGCATATTCCTTGTCATTTGGTCATCCTCGTCTATGTCACTCTTACTATGTAATAGTTGCTTCTTGTCAGAATGTAATTCTCGTCTGGATCATGAGAGTATGAGCGCTGCAGATGGGTGCGTTTTGGTGGTGTAGCAAGACTTCTTATGAACTATCATGTCTTGCTATTTATGTCAGTAGTAGTCACTAGTCAGTGTTTGAATGTTGTATATATCGTTGTTTCGGACTGTTTATTGTCTCGAACTACTGGTGGGCTAAATGAGGGCATCACCATTCTCCAGTGTTCAGAGTATATCTCCTTTTTTCAAGTTATATAATTTGAGCTCAGTGTCTTTTCGATGTTGTACACTTGTTTGGGCCAGTGAGGTGTCGTTGAATATGGGCCGAGTAGTAACGCAATGCCAAACAGGTCAATTATGACTCTCAGGCCTGGCTCTCAAAAGATCCTGGAAAAAAAGGCCGGGCTCTCCAAAAAAGAAATAATAAGGACTCTTAGGCCGACATGTGGGCGCCACCGGTGTTTTTGTGCGCTTGCGCGCCGAGAGCATATTGGCGCGTGCTCGAAATTCATGCTACCTTTTCATCCCCAGTCTCCCGCCCCTCCCCTACCTCTAGAATCTCGATTCCTACTCCAGTTCCCCCAAATCCCCCTCCTCTACTCCTTGTACTCAAGCGCACTATCATGTCACCGGTCAACGCGGATCTCCGAGCCGGAGATCCTGAGGTCCGTCCTGCCTTCGGTCGCTGCGTGCTGTCACACAACAGTGTGGCGGCGCTTGATGACCAGTTTGCCGGCAAAGTGCTGATGGTAACCATCAACGACTACCGGCCTCCTGTCTTGCCGGACGACCTTGTCAAAGCTCTTGGCATTGCACACGGCATCAAAATAAGTGACTTGCTCGTCGAACTCTGTCCGCCACCGGCTGATTTCTTCGTCAGGTTCCGGACAACTTTCGACTGCAGTCGTGTGTTCGAATCTTCCCGGTGTTTGTTCTGTGATGGCGCGCTGGTGAGCTTTGATCGATGGCACCCAGGATGGGCTCGGTGCCCTCTGAGCTTGAGTTTTTAACAAAGCTTACCTTCCACGGCATGCCTCGACGTCCTTGGAACAGCGAGTCCATGAACGAGCTTATCAACGACTTTGGAGGTGAGCTCGTAAGTATGTTTGTTCCTCCAGACAGCTGGGCTCTGACGGTTATGGCATGGATGAAGAAGTCGTCCACCATACCGAAGGTGATTGGTGTTGAGATACCAGTGCAGGAACTGGGGTTGTACTATTCGTCGCCACCAAGGCCGCCGCGGACCACGTTGGGATGTACCTGTGTCGAGTGTTCGTGCACGTCGAAGAAGTGGTCAATCCATCAATCGAAGTCCTGCCGCCGCCGCTGGTGCTAGGGTGCGTCGACGACGTCCATTACAGGAGTCAATGTCATACTTTCCCCCTGTTGCTCGGAACAATGGATGGCACAGGGCCTACTCCATCGCGCAGAGGAGGCCACTGCTTCTTTGGGAGAAGAGGCAGGGCTGGCTGCCTGGATGTGCTCTAATTTGAGGTAACAACTGAATCTTGTCAGATACTAGTTAAATCTGAGCTATGGGTGTGAAGCACTAATATGCCAGTACATTTGATTGTGATCTGTTCTAATTTTGTACCTGAACTTTTTTTAGAAAGGGTTGTACGTCAACTTAATGTGCTAGCAGAACTTATTGTGTTGTCTGTCTGTTTTCTTTGCACAACATTCAAGATATTTCCCCGTCATTGATAAAGACGATGAACCGTTATGTACGACTTCGTTGGTTTCAACATAGCCCTTGTCGTAGCGATCCACTGCTTCCATCCTGATTGTGCCGCCTGTGTGAAATTTTTGTATGCAAGTTCAGTGTGCTATGATGTTCTATATTATTGTGTCAACTATATAAGTTTTTACTAAGCATCAGCAATGCATATGGCTGAAAGATGTATTTACGAGCATCGACCGATGCGTCTCTCTCTCTCTCTCTCTCTCTCTCTCACACACACACACATGCACACACACGCGCACACGCACAAGTGGGACCCGTTGAATTATTTATTTGCTCGTGACAGCTTTTAATTAGGTTCCACTGTAATCTAACTTTTTTCTTAAGTTATTAATTGAGCTCAGTGGCTTCAAAAAGTTGTACAGAAGCCTTGTTTGGGCCTTTCCGGCGTCGCTGAATGTGGGCTGAGTAACCATGTTAGGTTATACTATACTACACAGGCCTTTTTTTCAACATCAGCAATGCAACTGGGCCGACAGTTGTACACAATATCCAGGTCAATTTGTTATTGTCCGCCCCACCGGGATGCAAACTTTCCTAGGAGGTATGCATTAGGCTTAACAAGAAAATGGACTTTAAGAAATAATAAATGGGACGTAATTATAATAACTGGACAGTTACTATGCACCAAACACGTAATTAGTTTGAAAAATATATTATTTTTGGAATTTGAAAATTTTAATTTCATTACTTGTTGCGCGCGTAATATTTCGTTGGATTTTAACGTAATACAACTTTATTTTGAAATTATATTTAACCTGACTAGAAATTTCGGATAAAAATATTTCGGATCCCATCAAAATGTGGGAATTTTTTTTCAATTCTGTTTTGAGCGGTTGTTTGAAATTATTAATCGTTGTCCTAGCTAGAAGTTGGGTTGTACTTTTAACAAACTGTAAATGGGTTGTACTAAATTCCATTAGAATTAAAAAATGGGTTGTATATTCTTACAAATCGGAAATGGGCTATATGTTCTCTGCCAAATCCGAGCTATGAGCCTACTAAGTTGACGCGTACCAAGGGCTTTGTCAACTTAGTCAATATAAACGATTCTATCTGCAGTGATCGTACGATGTCCATCCAACGACCGTAGTGCTTCTTCAACCTCTCGTCTTCTTGCTCCAACAGCCCAAAGCAGCGCTGGTCGTGTCGCGTCCTCCTACCTCCCGTGGCCGGCTGTGATGCCGCGGAGGCCTCACCGCCCCGTACTACTCCCACCGATGGCCAGGCCATCCCTCTACTCACCCACACCCCCTGTTATTCTGCGGCGACGACAGCCTCACACCGCGGCCGAACCAGTGAACCCTCGCACTCCTCTCCGTGCGGGCCTCCACTGCCGCGTCTTCCCCGGCTCCGTGTCCTACCCTTCCTAGGCCTCGCCGTCGTCCAGAACACCACCCTGGTGCTCTCGGCGTGGCGTGGTCAACATGGTCAACGACCGGCTTCCATCGGAAGAGCACTGTACGTGGAGAGGCTGACAGCTGGGTCCAGGCAGCCGCAAGGAAGTGCCTCCTTATTACGCGCAAAATAATTATTCCTCCACCTGACAGCAGGGACCCACCAGATGGGCCACCTTATTTCGTGAAAAAACGTTTCCCCCTGACTGCTGGGACCCACCAGACGGGCCAGCATATTTCGCAAAAAAAAATGTTCCCCCCGCTGTCAGCTCGGACCCACCGGAAGTGCCTCCTTATTACGCACAAAAAATGAATACTCCCCCTGCTAGCTGGGACCCACCATGGTGGGAGGCTGACTTGTGGGCCTACTAAGTTGACTGGGATGGGGGCCTTTGTCAACTTTAGTCAATATGAACGATTCTAGCTCCAGCGACCGTACAATGTCCATCCAACGGTCATAGTGCTTCTTCAACCTCTGGTCTTCTTGCTCCAGCCGCCCAAAGCAGCGCCGGTCGTGCCGCATGCTCCTGCCTCCTGTGGCCGCCTGTGCTGCCACGGAGGCCTCACCGCCCCCTACTATTCCCACCGCTGGCCAGGCCCTGCGGCGATGGCAGCCTCACAACGCAGCCGAACCAGTGAACCCTCGTACTCCTCTCCGCGCGGGCTTCCAGTGTCGCGTCTTCCCCGGCTCCCCGTCGTCCCCTTCCTAGGCCTCGCCGTCATCCACCGCCCTGGTGCTCTCGGCGCGGCGTGGTCAGCATGGTCAAGGAATGACTTCCATCGGACGTGGACTATACGTGGAGAGGCTGACAGCTGGGTCCATGGCCGCAACAAGGAAGTGCCTCCTTATTACGCGGAAAATAATGATTCCTCCACCTGACAGCTGGGAGCCACCGGACGGGCCACTGTATTTCGCGAAAAAACATTTCCCCTAACTGTTGGGACCCACCAGCTACATCTTCGCACACAAGGAAGTGCGTTCGGGCAAAAACACCTATTCGCCCCCCTGACTGTTGGGACCCACCAGCTACATCTTCGCAGGCAAGGAAGTGCCTGACAGTCGGGACCCACCTAGTCGAAGCGTACGTAGCGTTGTCATTCTGGTCGCCGAACGTGTACGTACATATATACTGGTGGATGTAGAGGCTTGCACGTGTCGTAGTAGAGGCGCGTACGTGTCATAGTAGAGGCGCGCACGTAGCATGTACACATACGTACAGTGGCCAGGGTGCAAGAAAGAAAATACGGCCACATATGTGTACATACGGGCGGGGTCTCGAATGCCTACTCGCGCATACGTACGGCCAGGGCTCGTGTAGATGGTTGGGTCGGAACGGAGAAACAACGTCGTCGTCGTGTTCATGGGGAGGCAATGGAATGCGTCGTATTCATGGGAAGGCAACGGAATGCGTCGTATTCATGGGAAGGCAACGGAATGCATCATGTTCATCGGGAGGCAATGGAATGCGTGGGAGCCAACCGGCTGGGTCAGAACGGAATGCGTGGTCGTGTTCATCGGGAGGGCTTGGACGGAACAGGCGATGGAAACGAGGCCTGGCGTACCGCACAATGGAGGAAACGGACCTCCTACTTTCGGAACGGGGTCCTGTTGATCGGGAGGGGTCTGGCGTACCACAAAATGGAGGAAACGGGCCTCCTACGGTCGAAACGGGGGTCCTGTTGATCGGGAGGGATGTGGCGTACCGCAAAACGGACGAAATTGACCTCCTACGGTCGAAACGGGGGTCCTGTTGATCGGGAGGGGTGTGGCGTACCGCAAAACAGACGAAACGGACCTCCTATGGTCGAAACAGGGGTCCTGTTCATCAGGAGGGGTGTGGCGTACTGCAAAACGGGACTCCACAGGATACTGTTCATCTCCACCGTCGACCTCCTCCAGCCTCCACGGGCTACCGTCGACCTCCTCCAGCCTCCACGGGCTCCTGTTCATCCAGCCTCCACTGTGCGCTACTCCACCAGCTACTGTTCAACCACCCCTCCATGGGCACCCCTCCACCGTCTACTGTTCATCCAGCCCTGCATGCCACGGGGTCCTGTTCAACCACCCCTCCACAGTCTACTGTTCATCCAGCCCTCCACCACACCACGGGGTCCTGTTCATCCAGAGGCAACGCCACCGCTGACTGTTCATCCACCCCCGGCAACGCTCACTGTTCATCCAATCGATCGGCTTCAGTTAGCAGCAGTAGCAAAGGAATCACTTGATCTGGTTCAGTTAACAGCCATCGATCGATCGCTTGCGTTCAGTAATGCGCAAACTGCAGTGCAATCGCTCGGGTTCAGTTAGAGCCCAACGCCTCGCTCGGTTCAATTAGAGCCAACGCCTCGCACACACGCGTGTACGTGTACGAGAGAAACGCGCATCGCTCCGCCCCTGACCTCCCACCGTAACCGGGAACTCCCCAAAATTTTCCTCCCCCTCGCTTCTACCACGGTTTTTCCCATCATGGACGGCCCAAAGAATGTCATGCAGCTGCGTCTCTGGCCCGCCCAGGACGGAAAGCCCATTTTTTGTCATGATTTTTTGTCATAGAAGTAGGAGCCCACCACATCTATGATGATACCAAGTTTTGTCACAATTATCGTCATAGAAGTGTCATATGTATGACAGAATTTTTTTTGTTTGGCCCAAAATGTCACGGATGTGTCTTTTTTTGTAGTGGAGGGTGGGGGCGCGTCTACCCCCTGGGCACGCCCTCCTGCCTCATGGCCTCCTCGCTTCTTTCTTGACGTCCACTCCAAGTCTCCTGGATCACGTTTGTTCCAAAAATAACTCTCCTGAAGGTTTCATTCTGTTTGGATTCCGTTTGATATTCCTTTTCTGCGAAACACTAAAATAGGCAAAAAAACAACAATTTGCACTGGGCCTTTGGTTGGTAGATTAGTCCCAAAAATAATATAAAAAGGTATATTAAATCCCATTAAACATCCAAAACAGATAATATAATAGCATGGAACAATCAAAAATTATAGATACGTTGGAGACGTATCAAGGATCCCCAAGCTTAATTCCTGCTCATCCTCGAGTAGGTAAATGATAAAAATAGAATTTTTGATGTGGAATGCCACCGAGCATAATTCTCAATGTAATTTTCTTTATTGTGACATGAATGTTAAGATCTGAAAGATTCAAGACAATAGTTTAATACTGACATAAAAATAATAATACTTGAAGCATACTAGCAAAGCAATCATGTCTTCTCAAAATAACATGGCCAAAGAGAGTTATCCCTACAAAATCATATAGTCTGGCTATGCTCCATCTTCACCACAAAAAATATTTAAATCATGCACAACCCCGATGACAAGCCAAGCAATTGTTTCATACTTTTGATGTTCTCAAACTTTTTCAATCTTCACGCAATACATGAGCGTGAGCCATGGACATAGCACTATAGGTGGAATAGAATGGTGGTTGTGGAGAACACAAAAAGGAGAAGATAGTCTCACATGAACTAGGCATATCAATGGGCTATGGAGATGCCCATCAATAGATATCAATGTGAGTGAGTAGGGATTGCCATGCAACGGATGCACTAGAGCTATAAGTGTATGAAAGCTCAACAAAAGAACTAAGTGGGTGTGCATCCAACTTGCTAGCTCACAGAGACCTAGGGCATTTTGAGGTAGCCCATAATTGGAATACACAAGCCAAGTTGTATAATGTAAAATTGCCACTAGTATATTAAAGTGACAACATAGGAGACTCTGTATCATGAAGATCATGGTGCTACTTTGAATCACAAGTGTGGTAAAAGGATAGTAGCATTTTCCCTTCTCTCTTTTTCTCTCATATTTTTCCTTTTTCTCTTTTTTCGACCGGAGTCTCATCCCGACTTGTGGGGGAATCATAGTCTCCATCATACTTTCCTCACATGGGACAATGCTCTAATAATGATGATCATCACACTTTTATTTGCTTACAACTCGACACTTAGAACAAAATATGACTCTATGTGCATGCCTCCGGCGGTGTGCCGGGATGTGCAATGACTCATGAGTGACATGTATGAAAGAATTATAAAGGTGGCTTTGCCGCAAATACGATGTCAACTACATGATCATGCAAAGCAATATGAAAGTGATGAAGCGTGTCATAACAAACGGAACGGTGGTAAGTTGCCTGGCAATATATCTCGGAATGGCTATGGAAATGCCAAAATAGGTAGGTATGGTGGCTATTTTGAGAAAGGTATATGGTGGGTTTATGGTACTGGCAAATGTTGCGCGGTACTAGAGAGGCTAGCAATGGTGGAAGGGTGAGTGTGCTTATAACCCATGGACTCGACATTAGTCATAAAGAACTCACATACTTATTGCAAAAATCTATTAGTTATTGTCGGTGTAAAAACCGGCGGATCTCGGGTAGGGGGTCCCGAACTATGCGTCTAGGCGGATGGTAACAGGAGACAAGGGACACAATGTTTTACCCAGGTTCGGGCCCTCTTGATGGAGGTAAAACCCTACGTCCTGCTCGATTAATATTGATGATATGGGTAGTACAAGAGTAGATCTACCACGAGATCAAGGAGGCTAAACCCTCGAAGCTAGCCTATGGTATGATTGTTGTATATATTGTCTATCTATCGACTAGCCTGGCCTCGGTTTATATAATGCACCGGAGGCCTAGGATAACAAGAGTCCTAGCTGAATACGCCGGTGGGGAGAAGTCCTTGTCTTGATCGCCAAGTCTTATGGAATCTTCCTTGTATGTGGTAGCCGTCCGAACTGGCCCATGAGTATATGGCCACGGGGGTTCTCGGCCCAATCTAATAGATCGGGAGACGACGTGGTGAGTACCCCCTAGTCCAGGACACCGTCAGTAGCCCCCTGAACCGGTCTTCAAGTTAGGGACGCTCCTCGATTCTTCCGAACTGTTCTTCATCTTCGGTTGCCAGTGGTTCAACAAATCTTCTTTATCTTCGATCTTGACGATCGCCGAAATGCATTCGCCGAGTTTACACGTCGGGTATCCGAGGAGCCCCTTTAAATTACCGGCCTTTATCAATGCCTTGTTTATTTTTATGCCACACCTCGGGTTTGAAGTTGTTCCCGGGAGGCAGGGTCCTCTTGCGTCCGAGCTCCAACGCCGGACTGCATTCGAGGTATCTTTTGCAGCCGAGCACCAACGCCGGACCGCTTCCCAGCTCTAGCACCGGAATGTATCCGAGCTCCAACGCCGGACTATGTATCCGAGCTCCAACGCCGGACTGTATATCCGAGCTCCAACGCCGAAATATATCCGAGCTCCAACGCCGGACTGTGTCCAAGCTCCAATGTCAGACTATATCCGAGGTGTCATATCACCTTGGTTCAAAAAAGTTGAAGGAGTTTAGCCGAGCTTAATTGTCACATCCCTAGCTGCTGGTAGTGCTCTAGGCTAGCTTCATGTGTGCATCATGTCTATATTTTCGAAAGTTGAACTGAGGAATTTTGGAAGCCTCAAAAACTTAAATAAAAGAGGGGCAAAAACCCTAGAAATCTCATTCATTGCTCCAAAATGTTCTTCTTAAATGTTTGATAATTTTTGGTAAGGGTTCTGGTCCCAACCAAAATATTGAACATTTTTAAGGAATTATTTTTGGGACTTTGGATTTAATTCATTAGCTATTTGAATTTGAATTATATTCATATAATTAGAATATAATTTCAAATACCCCTGAAATATTTTATAAGCTTTTGGAAGAGTCCATCTAGCAATATAAAATATTCAGAGGAGTTTTTGGCATTGTTTGAATTATTTTAAATTCAAAATAGTGGCAAAATAAATTAAATAAAACAAAACAGAAATAAAAGACAGAGGAGAGAAACCTTACCTGGACTTACCTCTGCAGCCCACCAGGCCCACCTGGCCAGCCCAGCC